>NC_057809.1:253861734-254060470 GCF_018294505.1 Triticum aestivum | reverse complement strand
GGGAGGATTTTCGCGCGGTGGGCGGGGGGAGTTTGGCGCATGGTCGGTTTCTCCAAGTGCAGTCCCACGTGTCAGTGAAGACGCAAGCTGAAGCGCGTTCCGTTTACGTGAGCCATGTGCAGGACCAAACGTGTGCGGGGTGCAATGCGACCGCGACAGGAGTGATGTGAGTGTACCGCATTTTTTCCTTTTAAACTAGGTGCTTCGCTCCCACAAAAAAATCTGTTGCTTCGCGCGATCCATTGATACTACTACTAGTAATCCGGTAATCCCGACTAAAACGGCGCGGCCAGGTCTTTTCCCGCGCGATATGCTAGGAGGTTGGCTTAGTTGGGTTTTTTAGGACGAGTAATGCTACACCTACGTAATTCCATTTATGTAATTAACGTAATGTGAAACGTGTGAGCTGTTGATTGTAGATTGGGGGGAGGGAGGGGCCCACCACCATGAAAATCAGGGGAGGAGAGAGAGAGGCAATTTACGTTAACCCTTTCGTAGGTTCCCGTAGATGTAGAAAGATGTGTCCGATCCTGCAATATAGGTCGTCCGATCTATATCTAACGGATAGGAAGGAAACTATGACAATTTACCCGCACTCCTCTCCACATTTGCAGATAAGGCTTTCCCTCGTTCATCCTTTTCTCCCACAAGATATTGATCTTCCTGGAACGCACGGGCATCTTGCTAGTACTCCTACAATATGTATATTATTGTGAAAGTTCATATACACCGGCCGAGATTAATGCAAACACGGCAGATCTTCATTACATTTCGAACTTTTATAGGACAAAAAAAATAAAAGAAACCCGACCCTAAACCTATTCTACGGCAGCGACCGACGTCCTCCATCTGTGATCTCCATGTACGGGGGAGGGGTTCAAGACTCGTGAAGTGAAGGTGCGGTCTCCGGCAAGGAATAGTAGAACACGTGAGACGGACCGGCCAGTTAGCACACCATGCCCTGCCGCCTCCCATGCCCTACTCATCTTCGGAGGAGTCCCCGACCTCGGCGGTGCCGGACATTGGACGGCGGCAAGTAGGACGTGTGGCTGACGGCGCTCCCATCGTCGGCCACCAGTGTGGCCACCGCTTGTGCGGCGACTTCAGCGACGGCGGCGACCTCGAGCTCCATCCCCGAAGACAAGCTCTCCTGTAGAGCGTTCGCGCTTGTAGTCATGGCGGATGTGGTTCCAGGTAGGAGGACGATACGCTATGGTGTGGAGGTTAGCTGGGCGTTGCCGCTTTAAGTAGCGCATTCCGGTGAGGCCAAGCGTCCGGGTGCGTCATTAAGTCACCGGAGTTGTTCCTCGGGCACCGATCCTCTTAATGACGACATACGAACGGACGGCATGAATGCGGGCAGCTGGCGCCGGCTAGGAATGCACCGCGCGACGGCGCGAGGGACGAGGGTTTTGGTGTGCCAGGGTAGTCAGCTGCGGTCGTGGCAACGTTGGAGATGCCCTTTGCTCACATGCGATCCCCGCATGTCATTGAAAAAGCAAGAATACCCGGCATGGTCTCAGGTCCAGAGGATGCAGTTGGCCGTGCTACACCACTCCGCGGACACGTCGCGGCACCCCGTGCATCCTCGACGAGCCGAGTGTTAGGGTGTGTTTGGATTGTGGCCAAAGTGCACCTTGCCAAAATTTTGGTCATGACCAAAAGATTGGTCTTTGTTTGGATGGTTGCCATTTTTTGGCATGCCAATGAACTCTAGCCAACTCTAGTTCATTTTTCTTGCCAATGTCGGCCAAATCATGGGCAACCAATACCTCAACCCAAATTTTGGTCATGACCCAAAGATTGGTCTTTGTTTGGATGGTTGCCATTTCTTTGGCATGCCAATGAACTCTAGCCAACTGTCACTTGTACTCTATATTACTAGTATAGTTTTGCTATTTCGCACGATCCATCGATACAAACCCGATTAAACAGGAAAGGGCGGGATTTTTCCCGCGCGGTAGATGACACTGGCCATAGATTTCAAAGGCAATTTTAATGTATGCAAACTAAATAATTATAAGTAACAATATGATATCTAGTAAAACTAAAAACACATATGATTTATTGTGTTAGAGTGTAGTAGTAGTGCTGTATTGCATAGTTGTTAGATGTAACATGCGAGAACGTGTAGAGATGTAGTTTTGGAGGGCCTAGAGAGAGAAAAGCATAATACGGTCACCGAACTTCAGAATAAGCTGATTACAGTCACTATATACGTTTTGCGGTGATTATACGGTCACTTGCTCACAGCTCAGCATCGGATTGCACTCTGTTGACCGGCCAAATAGTCTGCGTAGCGCCATGTTGACTAGTTAAATTGACCATGTTCATTGTGGGTCCCACCTGTCAGTTCGCATAGGCAAAAGGTCAGATAAACACAAATTTACGCAGGCGCGATAAGCCTCCAACATGTGCGCGGGAATCACCTGGTTGTGTATGTGTCTGTCCGGGCCTGATGTGTGCACATGCACGTGTAGGTTGAGCACTTGAGCGTGAGAGTGCGTGTTGGTCGTGTGGTGTACTGGTGTGTGCATGCATGCATGCGTGTGTGTGTGAGAGTGTTGCGTGCGTGCGTGGCTGCATGTGTATGTGTGAGTGTTGCGTGTGTGCGTGGCTGCATGTGTACGTGTGAGTGTTGCGTGCGTACGTGGGTGCATGTGTTTGTGTGAGTGTTCCATGGATGCAATTCGTGTGCATGCATGCGTGTGTGTATAATCACCACACCAGCTCCTGTGTGTTAAAACAGACGACTCAGCATACCAATACAAGGCCACCTTGTCCGTTGTGCCCGCGGTCATGACTTCGAACCACCGTCCAAATATTTTTTGTGTCGTTTGTTTTCATTCTTACTAGCAAGATGCCCGTGCGTTGCACGTAACATCAAGATGCATTTGTATGACTTGTTTATCTTGTGAGAGAAAAGGATGGACGAGGGAAGGCCTTATTTGCAAATGTGGAGAGTTGTGTGGGTACCTTTTTGCAAAATTGCCATAGTTTCTTTCCTATCTGTCAGATATAAATCGGACGGCCTATATTGCAGGATGGCAGGCACACCATCATCACCAACTCTGTTTTTTATAAGAGTGTATTTTATGTATTTTATAAGAGTGTAGATGTAGAGTATATACAAGTCGACAGGTGGGCACAATGGTAGTGAGATAATGTGATGCAACACTAGAGGTGCCACGTGGAGCGTTTAACTGGTCAACTAGTCATGTCATGAGCAAATACAGAGTTGTACGGTGAGCCCTTGACTGCATAATAACCACTAAACATAAATGGTGACCGTAATGAGTGGATTCTTAAGTCCAATATACGTATCATGCTTTTGCTTCAAATACAATGATCGTCATTGTATATATCGCGAGAGAAATATGAAACATGCATGAATTTTCTAGGGGGCTTACTTTTAGAGGACCTGGAGATAGTTTTGTATGCATACGTGAAAGGGCGTACAGGGGGGTATGCGATGGAGAGAGAGATTCTCTTTGTTTCTCTTTATTATGACTAACTTTGTATATAGTATAAAAATATACAAATTCACAATGTGGAATAAATATCATTGTGGGCACCATGCAATGCAAATTAGCGTTCATACTCCTCCATATAACTCTGTAATGTTGTATATATGTAGAAACTCTAAAATATTTTTTGGCCACACTTTATTCAAAAGGAATGTTGTATGCGAAATAAACGTGAAGAGAGGGCTTTTTAGATCAATGGGGTACGTGATGTAACATGTGTGAATGTGTAGTTGATGCATTTGGCGGGGCCTAGAGAGGTATGTGTGTGTATTACGTATTCGAGAGAGGCATGGATAGAGGGGCCGATGGGGGGCGTGAGAGAGATAGCATGAGAAATGAGAGTGGTCTAGGGAGAGAGAGACGAATATGACGTCACAACAAGAGATTCCATTCCATTGAGTGTGTATATGCAAGGGGGGGAGGGAATAGAGGCACCAGGATAAATTTTCTTTGTGTGTGGTGTTTGTGTTGGTATTTGTGGGTGTGAGAAGATAATGAGATGTGGGGGCAGAGGGTGTGTCACCGCGTGAGGTCCGGTGGGTCGAGGTGAGGCCCTTCGTTCTATTCCGTCCTGCACCACATTGGTTGGCCCGTGACGCATTTAGGAAGACCCATGGATGACTAGTCGTACAAGACAAAGATAGCAGAATTGTGAAGGACTCTGTGTCCACTGACAAAGCCGGCTAGGATTTGTAACCCTAGGTTCTCGGACTAAGGTAACCCCTTTATCTCTGATATTACTATTCATCCAACCTAACTTTAAGGGGCATCCTACAGAATGATCTGCTAGAATCATACTCGTCGATTAGGAAGAGAGGTGTGAGACAATGCGTGAGAGACAGGCGTAAAGATAATGTGCGTACATGAGACACGTAGGCAGGTCCATGTATGTAGCAAGGGTCGATGAGGATTGTGCGTGTGTATGTTTGCGAGAGGAAGAGTGTTTGTGATAAAGGTTAGTGAAAACAGTTGTAAATGGTTACGAGAGAGATGGAGGGTTATATCTAGAGCATGTGTGCGAGAAAGACACCTCGGGAGAGAGAGCATGAGCATGTGTGAGAGACCACCGATGGAGAGTGAAACTACACGTAAAAGACTGCTCTACACATTGATTAAAGATATAAATTGTATACAAATATTAAGATGGCATCATGATATTTGCAATTCGTGTAAGGAGCGGTCATTGATCCATCAGACATCTAGATTCTATCGAATTTGAGCATGTCTATGTTATTATTCGACACAATTGATCCACATAGTTAGTATTTTGAACTCCAGACAATGCATCGCTTTAGCAATCGAATATAAACGTGAGTATAGTTCATGTTGTGTGTGTAAAGCACATTATACATACGAAAGTTACACAATGGACATTATAAATAGGTACTACCTATGAACTAGCATACATTTGAATTCAACATAAGGTGGTTTAAAAAAATCGAATTCAACATGAAGTCCATTCAATTATTTGAATTTGATATCATGGCATTGGTAAACCATACCTAAATTATGGGGGCACCAATCTTTGCTCTGATTTTGTACATAATAGCATATGTAGTCGTGTACAATATATATTCAAATTTAGCTCCTCCATTCCAAAATAATCGTAGTTATAGGATTTTCAAGTGTCAAAATTTCAAAAAGAAGCGGATAATTTAATGAGGTTTTCAAACATACAAGGTCAAATATAACGTTGTATATTTAGGTCAATCCTCATAGTTCAAGAGTACTCTAAACATGAATGCTTGTGTTTCAAAATTTCGAACGAAGCACCAAAAGAGCCTATACTCGCCCGAAACCACGTGAGACCAATGTTTGGTAGTACAAGGAAATTACTTTTCTAATAACTCCGACCCGTGAAACCTACCGGCCCCACGTCCAAAGGTCTAAACCGGGGTAGGTTTGTAGCTTCATCTAGACGCCATGCAACCGCATCCGAAAAACATTCATACACAATGGCGCCTAAGCACACATGCGCGCAGCCGAAATCGCTCCCGCCCATTATTTGGGACACCTAGGATTACCATCCTACCCCCGACCCGCAGTAGGTCCCAAATTTAAGAGGGGGGCAAAGTTTGTACTTTCCCCAAATTTCAAACAAGCGCGTCCCATCTTTTGTTCAAAAAAGCCAAAAACAAGCGCGTCCCAGACCGAAACATGGTTCCCCCCACCCGTCCGATTCCCCATTCGTACTCCGTGGGCGCCAAAACTACCTCTCCACTAGCCGCGAAACCCCGGCGTCCTCCGTACGCCACCCCATCCCACCCATCAACCGCCGCCCTCCTCCATCACACCGGAGCCGATACCCTGATGTCGTCGTCCACCGCAACCTCAACCGCAACGCCCTCCACGGCTAGTAGTTGAAGCCGAGGCCGAGCCGTCCGTACCCGAGCTAGTTCAACCACGCCGTCCTGTGCCTCACCGCTGCGGCTCCAACTTCGCCACCCTCCACCGCAGCGGAGCTGTTCCTGCTACGCCGTCCTTCGCTGCCTTGGATCTGCTTCCCCTCCGCCGACATACGGCCACGGCAATGCAGTCAACAATTTGGCCATGGGTTCGTCCAGGCATGCACCCTCCAGAACATCGGTTTCCCTGGTAAAAACAAGAAGATCGGCGTGACATGTGGGGGTGACCACACCGGAAACCGAAAAAGGTACTCCTCTTCCCTTATTCGTGCAAATGTTACGTCTTTGCTTGCACGGTATTCATCCCACAGAAGACACTAGTTGACCGCTTCTTCTTGATACTAGATGTTCCTAGTAACTCGCGATGCACAAGGTTTCTCCTCATATACTATTTCACCTTAGCTAGAGGTTCATCACCCCCCTGAATTTCAATTTCTGGCCACTTGATTCCCAATTAACGGAAGCATTCCCCGGCGTAACAGGCGCTAGTATGCCTATTACACCGGGGAAGCAGCGCCTTGGTGTTTATCATAGGGGCGTGTGCGGCCTAGAGTTACTGGCGCCCGATCTGGAGGTCGGCCGGGATTAAAGGGATGGCCTGGGGGCGCTGCCAAGCACGGCGGTGGTGTGAGGTCGATGGGAGGGCGGGGCGGCGGAGGCAGGGGTCTGGGCCGGTGGTCGATGGCGGTTCGAGAAAGATCGTCAACAGTGACTGATGGGAGGTAGACGAAGGCCATCTGCCCGTTCCTTATAGATCGGACGGTTCATTAAAAAAACTTGACTGACCTATTTATTTTTAGTCGACTGTTATCTTAGATATGACCACATGTGGTGGTGTGCTGGAGGAGTACCTGCATTTCTTGTTCTCATATATTACAAAATCATACGGAGTAGAATCTAATTTTGTTTGCCATGTAATGTTGTAGAGCTATCATATGTCTCCTGTCATTTATTTTTCAGCCACCTGCTATCTGCTACTTTTACAGTGCACTAGTTCTGCACACACTTCACCCTTACTCTCACTGTTGTGTTTTTATGCAAGGGTATTTCAGACTCTGCTGCCATGAGAGAAGCCAAAAAGAAAAGAGATAAGTCACTCCAACTTGTTGTGCGGCTAGGCAAGACACGTTTCAATGCTTTAATGGGTGCAGTGTCAGCAGATGGAGATGGCGAACGTAGCTCTGGAGTTGATGACCTCGCTCGCAATGAACCACCATCCCAGGTGCTTGCTTTAACTTCGCGGTGTCATATGTGGTTCCATGTTCCATATGGTGTCTAGTTTGTATTCGAAAGGCCGAAGTCGATAAGATAAGGAAAGATATTTTTTACATGAACCACCATCCCGTGAGCACCAGAAGACAAATAGCTATTCAGGGCACTGGCCGCGCCAGTGACAAGCCCAGCAAAGATAGGCATCACCTAGAAGCCAACTAAAAAGCTGTGATGGTGGCGAAGCAGCCCACCTCCCACCATGCTCTCAGGTCCTAGATGATCATGCTCACCACTCCAGCCGGATGTCTAGCTTGTATTGCTTCCAATTTGGTTAAATTGCATCTGCTTAGTTTACACATTATACCTTTGAATATGACATGCCTTTCTGTTTTTGGTACATACTAGTACATCTGTGTATTAACCATGTTCTTACATCAAACTAATGTTCTTGTGTATCCCTCATCAATCACTTATGATGAGGCAGGCAGGCAAGGGGACTACTCCTCATTTAAAGAATGCAGCGTCAGCCTCCCGACATGATTCTCAAGAAACAAAAATGCTACATGAAGATAGTGAACGTAGCTTTGTAGTTGATTACAACATTTCCCCTACACTAGCATCGCAGGTGCTTGCTCTAACTTGATAGCGTGATATGTGGTTGCATGTTGCATATGGTGTCTAGATTGTAATTGTTCCAATCTGGTTAAACTGCATGTGCTAGTCTGCTTAGCTTATACATTATACCTGTTAATGTGACATGCCTTCCTGTATTTAGTACATAGTACATCTGTCTATTAAGCATGTCCTTACATAAAACTATTGTTTTTTTGTATTCCACATCAATCAACATGACGAGACACCTTTAGTATATGTAGTGCGATATTAGTTGCATCTTTCATATGATTTATAGCATGCGCTGCTTCTAATTTGTTGAAATTCCATTTATGATGGGACGCTTTTAACTTGGCAGAGTCATATTGGTTGCATCTTCATGTGGTGTCTAGCTTGCATTGCTTCTTATTTGCTGGAATGGTTCCTGCTTAGTTTACACAAACAGTTGTGAACATGCCATGCCGTCCTGTTTTTCGTACATATTCCATCCTGGTATCATGTGTTTGCCTTACATCAAAGTAGTGATTGTTAGTATCATGCAGGAATGAGTTCTGAAGAGACAATTTTATTGCTTTTTCTTGTCGGTTTTACTTGACAATTCAAAATCAATAAAGCGGAAGGAAGTTAGCAAGGCAACGGATAAAGGTGCTCCTTCCGAACGGAGGGCCTCTACAGTTTATACTCCTCCACACCCCCAAGATGATTTCCAAGACAACACATGCATAGACACTCAACAAAGCGGTGTTTATGATGAGCACGTCTCCCCTAGTGCAGCATCACCGGTGCTCCCTCTAACTTGGCATTGTTATATGTGGTTGCATGTTATGTGTGATGTCTAGCATGTATTGCTTCTAATTTTGTTGAATTCCATCTGCTTACTCTACACATTATACTTGAGTAAGACACGTGTTCCTGTTTCTAGAACATACAATATCTATCTATCACACCATGTTCTTACATCATATTACTACTGTTGTGTAACCTGCAACAATCACTTACCATAAGACACATTTGACTTTGGAGTGTGATATAGGTTACATCTCACATTCTTTCTAGCTTGTACTACTAATTTGTTGAAATGGCACTTATGACGAGACAGTTTTAACTTGGTAGAGTGATATTCATTGCATCTTTCATATGGTGTCTAGCTTTCATTGCTTCTAATTTGTTGAAATGCCTTCTCCTTAGTTTACACATCATAAGCTGTGAATATGCAATGCTGTGAATATGCAATGGCACTAATGACGAGAGACCTCTAACATGGTAGTGTGATGTTGTTTGCATCTTGCATATGATTTATTTCTTGTACTGCTTCACATTTGTTTAAACACCATTTATGATGAGACACTGTTAACTTGGCAGAGCGATATTTGTAGCATCTTTCATACGGTGTCTACCTTCCATTGCATTGCTTCTAATCTGGTGAAATGTCATCTTCTTAGTTTACACATCATAGTTCTGGTTATCTCTTCCGTCCTGTTTTTCATGCATATTACCTCCTCCTATCATGTGGTTGTCTAACATCAAAGTTCAGTTCGTCTGCATCACGCATCAATTTGTTCAGAAGAACTAAATTGTTATTCATTTTTCTTGTCGGCTTGACTTAACATGGCACAGAGAAAGAGGAAGAAACACAAAATGGCAGGGAATGAGAAGCGGATGAATCCTGCAGATTCTGCTGGTACTGATGGTGCAATAGAAGGTCAAAGTCCAACAGAAAATTCTACAAACACGGCATCCCATGCTACACGAGTTGCAAGAAAAGACAAACAGAAACAAATAGCTGCCACCAAACAAGCAGAGACGGCCCTAGTTCTTGCAACACCTACCACAGTACTACCAGCTGCACGACGTACTCGTGCGTCAACTAAGCTAGCAGCACATTCCCAAGCTCCCTTGCCACCTGACACTACTTCCCAAGCACTCTTGACACAAGACGAGTTGGCAATATCCGATGAACCTTTTGAGCTTCAACAGCAAGAAGGTAGTTGCTGGAGTCAAGTTACAGTTGCATGCTTCTTTATATGTAGTCTCACAGTTTGATGTACACTAACACTTCCTATGTTTGTTGTTGGACTAGCACCTAGGCGCAAGAGGAAACAAACATCAGGGATAATGCTCGATAGGTTAACTAAATCTAGAGGAGGAAGAATGGAGATCCGTTTTGAGGAAGGTTTAAAAAGGCCACGTGATGCTACAGAGTCAACCAAGTTAGTATCAGAGGCAGCGGTTGCTATTAGGTGTCATGTACGAATCCTCCCAACATGGATTCGGTACAGGAATGACAAAGACGAAACCCAGTTCAACACCTTCCTCGACCATTTATCTGTAAGTATGGTTATGTATGGAAACTAGTAATATCGTCTTGCTCTGTCCAATACTTTCTAGGTTGCTGATAATGAGACTCCCATAATTTTCAACAGATGAGGTTCAAGTTGGATAGCCAAGATGATGCAACCAGACAAGCTTGCACCCATGTTTTCAAGTCTGCTCTGCGACAGTATCGGTATAACTTGAGGAAAACTCACTTTGAAGGCAAGGCTAACAGTGAACTTGCCCAAACATCTCCAGTGGAAAATATATCTGATGAAGACTGGAGAGGCCTCGTTAACCACTGGTCTGATCCGAAGTATCAGGTACATTATATATATATGTCATCAGATCACATGTTGAAGTCCTATTTATGCATGTGCCATACAAATCTATCTTCTTGTAGGTGAACTGTTCAAAGAACAAGGCCAACTGTGACGCCCCAAGTCCGGAGCTTCAGATGCCTGCCATGATTTCCGGTTTTTCGTTGTGTGATTTGTTTGGTTCGTTGCATTTCATCTTTGCATCATGTGCATTGCATCATGTCATCATGCAACCCATATTAAAACTCACTAAATAAATTGCATGGATCTTCGGTCCATTTAAACCGAGGGAATTCACATGGTGATTCTCTTTAAAACATATCCTCTCGATATTTAGAGAGCTATAGTAAATATTTCCATTCGTTTGGATTTACCGCAAACACACTTGCAAATATCCCAATGCCGTTGTTATCTTAAGTCTTGGTCTCCAACATTGCCATATATTCTTTCATCATATTCCGGAGCTCCGCCAAATACCTGAACATTTTGGCCACACCGAACCTAGTCCCAATTCAAAACCATTTGAAGTATATTCAAATGAACTTGAATTTAATTCCTGCATCTTGCCACTCCTATTTTTCTACGGTCATGTTTATTTTTATGAGTCTGGGAAAATTGTCCTCCTGCTCAAACTCTTTTCCCTAACCCCCCTTCTTTTCCCTCTCTCTCGCTATTTTCTTTTTGTTTAAAGAATAAATAGAGGAGAGGGAGAGCCCAATCCAGCAAGCCCAGCTGACTCCTCTCTTTTGGGCCGGCCTCCAAGGCCCAACCGCGCCCCCGATAACCCTAGGCCCGAGAGAGACCCCATCTCTATCGATCCCCTCCTCCTCCTTCGCCCCTTTTCCCTCGCGCCGCCAGAAGCTCCCTCGACCTCGTCTCCCCTCGATCTCCCTCACGCTGCCAGGAGACAGCGAGCGCTACTGTCTCGCTCGTCTCTCCTCGATCTCCCTTCCGCTCCTTCCACCTAGCGATGCCATCGCTCCTCCCTCCTCTCGCATGGGTGCTCGCTCGACCCATGGCCAGCCTTCCTCCCGGACTCCGTCTACTTCTCCTCACCTTGCGCCACCCCTCTCCCTCGAGTCCTCGCCATGGACCTGCTCCCAGCACGTCGAACCCTCCAGCCCTGTAGGGCTCATCTCCTTGCGCCCCTGCAACCCCTGCCTCACTCCCGAAGGCCACCCTACGCGCGATCTTGATGACTTGCTGCAGTCGTTCGCCACCACAGGAGCCTCGCGCCCGGTTCCCTCGAGGTCCCGTGCCGCCGGACCTCTCCTGCACCTCCGTCGCACGCATACCCCCTGTGCTTTTCCCTACCGTGCTCGCCCGGCCAGATCCGGAGGTCTGCCGCTCTTTGCTGCCCGTTCAACCGTCCCGCTGCCTTCGTTAATCGTCTCCTGGAGGAAGTGACAAGGCAGCCGGCAGCGCCTGTGTCTACCCGCGATCCCCTGCTCGCATCCTTTCCTCCCGCATCACGCCCATCCTCAAGCCCCACCGCGAGACCCGGGTTCGAGTACGACTACTGCCGATACCCCGAGGACACCGAGTACGACTACGTAGGATGATGCGTCAAGTTCCGCGGCTGTGTACATGGAAGTACCACTAACGTCGCCTAGGCCAAGATGGCGCCAAAAGTAGCAAGACGAACGGGAACGACTACCAAGTTCCCTCCATGTACGACCAAGATTGGTGTGTACAACTACTATCGACTCGGATTACTCCAAGTACACCGTCGGACTTGGTTTCGTCAAGACCACCTCGAGTACGACTACACGACCGGAACACAAGTTCCTTGTACCACTATCGTCACAAGAACCGAGTCCGGCATGTCCGAAGAACCCAAGTACCGTTCGGATGCGCCAAGTTCGACTACATGGACCGCCAAGTTCCTCCATCGATGACTCGAACTGCTACAAAACGTGAACCACGATCGTCGACCCGCAAGACCCCGTGGATGTCAAGTTCCAGGTCGCGACCCTGAACAACTACGAAACGAGAACAACTATTTCGACTACCATCACGGAACATCTACTTCCCCTACACCGCATCAAACTCGAACCCCTCCGATAACGCACGCTTCGAAGGTATAACCGCCGGAACAACATCCGTGAACGTATGCATGTGTGATGTATGAGTTGCTCGTGCTTGCTCCGTGCTCGAATTGTCGGTGCACGTTGCCCCTCTTTTGCCCTGTCACCATCGTCGACTCATGGGACACCCGGTATCCGGGAGTGCCCCACCATCTTTTGCATGCATCCGCACACTTCTCCTTTGCATTGGTATCTCAATCAAGTTACCGTTTCCGTTATCGTCGCTGTTGCATCCTTTCTTTCTGCCACGATGACATATGCTCCATATAATGCTCTTATCAAGATTTTCTTTAAAACTTGCATAAAACTTGCCCATGTCATCTGCATCATAATAACAACAATTAAAATGTTTAAATTGTTGTTCCATTAAATTGCTAATGCATATGGGGAATTACCGGATTTGTTGTTTGTTATATCCGGCCCCATTTAAATTGCTTAGTTAGATAGTTTCTTTTATGCTTCACCTCTTGCCATGCTTAATAACATTTAATATTGTTGGGTACATAACCGAGAGAGAACTAAATAAGTCATGTGGTGTTCCGTCAATATGCAACTCATTGCATATTGAGATCCACTTATTTTGTATTATTGTTTGTGCACTTTGCCATGCCATGCATATTTAAACCGGACATGCATCATACTTGTTTGCGCATCATGCCATGTTATGTGATGGTTGTTTACTATGTTGTTTGCTTCTTTCCGGGCTGCTTCTCGCGTTAGCTGTGGTTTCGTTCCGGAGTTGTGAGGATCCGTTCGACTATGTCCGTTTGTCTTCTTCATGGACTCGTTCTTATTCCTTGCGGGATCTCAGGCAAGATGACCATACCATCGAAATCACTTCTATCTTTGCTTGCTAGTTGCTCGCTCTTTTTCTATGCCTGTGCTGCGATACCTACCACGTGCTTATCATGCCTCCCATATTGTTAAGCCAAGCCTCTAACCCACCTTGTCCTAGCAAACCGTTGTTTGGCTATGTTACCGCTTTGCTCAGCCCCTCTTATAGCGTTGTTAGTTGCAGGTGAAGATTGGAGTTTGTTCCTTGTTGGAACATGGATATTTTGTTGGGATATCACAATATCTCTTATTTAATTAATGCATCTATATACTTGGTAAAGGGTGGAAGGCTCGGCCTTATGCCTGGTGTTTTGTTCCACTCTTGCCGCCCTAGTTTCCGTCATATCGGTGTTATGTTCCCGGATTTTGCGTTCCTTATGCAGTTGGGTTATAATGGGAACCCCTTGACAGTTCGCCTTGAATAAAACTCCTCCAGCAAGGCCCAACATTGGTTTTACCATTCGCCACCTAGCCTTTTTTCCCTTGGGTTAGGCCAGCCCAAGGGTCATCTTTATTTTTAACCCCCCCGGGCCAGTGCTTGTCTAAGTGTTGGTCCAACCGAGCGATGTCTGGAGCTACCAAGGGCAACTCTGGGCTGGCCCACCTGACGTCTTGCTCATCCGGTGTGCCCTGAGAACGAGATATGTGCAGCTCCTATCGAGATTTGTCGGCACATCTGGGTGGTCTTGCTGGTCTTGTTTTACCATTGTCGAAATGTCTTGTAACCAGGATTCCGAGTCTGATCGGGTCTTCCCGCTAGAAGGAATATCCTTCATTGACCGTGAGAGCTTGTGATGGGCTAAGTTGGGACACCCCTGCAGGGATTTGAACTTTCGAAAGCCGTGCCCGCGGTTATGGGCAGATGGGAATTTGTTAATGTTCGGTTGTAGAAAACTTGAAGTTGACCTTAATTAAAATACATCAACCGCGTGTGTAACCGTGATGGTCTCTTCTTGGCGGAGTCCGGGAAGCGAACACGGTGTTGGAGTTATGCTTGACGTAGGTTGTTCTAGGATCACTTCTTGATCATAGTTTCTCGACCGTGCTTTGCCTTCTCTTCTCGCTCTCTGTTGCGTATGTTAGCCATCATATATGCTAGTTGCTTGCTGCAGCTCCACCTCATACCTTTGTCTTTCCCATAAGCTTAAATAGTCTTGATCGCGAGGGTGTGAGATTGCTGAGTCCCTGTGACTCACAGATACTTCCAAAAACCAGTTTGCAGGTGCCGATGTAACCGAGCAGGTGACGCAACCAAGCTCAAGGAGGAGCTCGATGAAGATCTTGTCCTTTGAGTTGTTTCGGTCTAGTTGATCGGTAGTGGAGCCCAGTCGGGACGATCGGGGATCTGTGTAGCTTTTGGGGTAGTCTTCCTTTATTTTGGTTCTGTAGTCGGACCTTGATTGTATCTGGTTGATGTAATGCTTTATTCTTGTATTGTGTGAAGTGGCGGTTGTAAGCCAACTATGTATCCTTTTCCCTTATGTATTACATGGGTTGTGTGAAGATTACCTCACTGGCGACATTGCTTTCAATGCGGTTATGCCTCTAAGTCATGCTTCGACACGTGGGAGATATAGCCGCATCGAGGGTGTAACAAGTTGGTATCAGAGCCTTCCCCGACCTTAGGAGCCCCCCTGTTTGATCGAATAGCTGGCGTTGTTGAGTCTAGAAAAATGTTTTTGAGTCAATTAGGATTTTATATATCGGAGAGTTTAGGAATTCTTTTTACTCCCTTGTCCCTTCATCGCTCTGGTAAGGCATCCTGACGTAGAGTTTTGACTCTTCTCTTCTCAAATTTCACTAAATTTTTTTTAGGATCACACGGGTATCTTGGAATTGTTCCGATCAATTTGTGACGAGAACATTGTTCTTTGTGCCTCCTGTCATTTAGGGGTTGTGGCAGTGTCCCAGGGAGTTGAGCTCTGAGGTGTTGTCGTCACAATTTTATCGTTGCAGTTCTAGAATACCTGAGTTTAGGTTCGCCGACATTGAAAATCACTTTTATGCAGTTGTTGGTGAGATAACCTTGATGCCACCTAGTACTGGTGCAGGAGTTCGGGAGTATTGCCATAACTCGTATAATGGATGCTTTTCGAAGGTTGAGGTAAACGATTTCCGAAGGTTTCTTGGTTATGTGTTGAAGGATGGATACAGCTGGATGTAAGATTTGCTAGTTTTGGGTGAGATATTATGCTTCCCCTGTATCCCCAACACCTGATTGCATAACCGGAAAATTTTGGGAGTTTATAAGTGGGAATTCAAGTAGCTCCTAGGATTTCTTTTCGACAGATGTATGATTTGAAATTGGGGTTCGATGTCTAGTGGTCCGCCTATTCACGGTTGGTTTTACAGTGGTCTCGTTGTGTCTTAAAGAGTTCTTGGCTATGCCAACTCGGGGACGCTTCGTATGTCATGTGCACTGCCTTGTACATGATGGTGCTGTATGATCGAGCCCGTGTAGGCCCCACCATGAAATCTTTGGACGAAATCTCTATCATATGTTTGTTCCGGCTTATCTCGCAAGCCAATCCTTTGTTTTGTTTTGAGTTGTGGTATTCGAGTTGCTTCGAAGTCAAGTGTTGATTCCATACCTTTCCTAAGCGGTGTTCTCATACTCCTTTATGAATACTAACCCTTCTTCATCATCGAGATGGTCATGTCAATTCTTTTTCCAACCGACGTGTTTTCTCTTCAAGTGGATCCGATCATTTCAACATCAGCAAGATCAATTATCATTTCTTCTCAATGGTGTTTGTTTCATCCGTCCCAAGTTGCCTTTGTTTTCCCACCCTCCCACCCTTTTTCTTCAAGGGCTCATATATCTTAATCGAGTATCCATTTTATTCATGTGAAGACTCTTCATTCTTGTCTTTGAATGTTCTTATCCGGTGATTCTCAGGAAGATTCTAATGGAGCTTCAAGTTCGTCATTCTTCATTCTTTTCATCTCCGGTGGTTTCAAGTCAAGCTTTGTTGATCATATCCTTTCCTCGTTTCAATGTTTTCTCATGCCGGTGCAATTCTTAATCATTCACCTCTCGCTATTTAATTGTTCCGGAGTGCTCAAGATATCTCGAAGATTCATGTTTTCCACTCTGCATTCGTTCAAGATCTTTCGAGGTTGTTATCTCATTCAAGTCATTTAATTCAACCGGCGCAATCTATCTTTTAAATCATTCAACGGTGTTTCTTTTGAGTGGGCCCTAACCCACAGGTCTTTTTTCAGGATCTACCCTGACTCTTCTTATTCTCCCGGAGCTTTTCAAATTCATCTCAAAGTTTGACGTAAGAATGAATTATCACGAGTCATATGTATTTCTCCAAGATCTGTCAAATTCTTTTAACCGTTGGTTCAACCTTTCTATTCATCATCCCGGAGTATCTCAACATTTCTTGGTGGTGTTTCCCATCGTCATTCTCTGCATTTGAAGACCAAAAGAAGATTTTCTCTTAAATCTTGCTCCATTCTCTTCAAGATTCATGATTCTAGCTTGTTGCCATCCTCTCATAATTGTTTTCGATTGTGAGATATTCTTTTCATCCATCCGGAGCAATTCAGGAGTCTTTTCAGCTTGTGCCTCCAAAGGCCATCATTTCCGAAGGTTTATTCATTCTCAGCTTTCAGTTATCATTCTCCAATCTTGCCGATACATCGTTCAAGTGATCTCTAATCAGTTCGTGATCTCTTCGTTCTCATGTATCTAAATCCTAGCAAGTATTTTCGTTCATTTGCTAATTCCTCCTGGTGTTTCTTTATCTTCTCTTCGTTCATTTTTAATTCTTACGGTGGTTCGTTCAAGATTTCTCTTCCTTATCAATTCATTCGTTGTTTCAATTCTACCGGTGGTTCGTTGAAGACCTTCCTCAAGTTTGAGCTATATCTATATTAATCCTTTTTACAAGAATAAGTAGTATGCCAATTCCATTGCTTGTCATCAATTTAAATTGGTGAAGGATAAGCATAATGTAATTCTTATTCTTGTTTCATCCATATGCTAATCTTTTCTTCCGAAGTTTGTTCATGATGATTAAATTTTGATTTCAAGTGCTCGTCTTTCTTTCCCGGAGTTCCAAGCTCTAATTATCAAGGAGATCCATCTAAATCATTACAAGGTGTCACCTTGTGTTTCCGACTTCTCTTTATTTTCGTTATTCTTTTTGTCTACCGGAGTTCTTCATGAAGGTTCTACATGTTGGTTCATCAAGGATTTATATCCCTTCTCCAAGTGTTCATTGAGATTCTTTCCTAAGGAGCTCAACCATTCTTTATCTTGCTATCCGGAGTGCAATTCTTTCTATCGTATCATTGGAGGTGGTATTATGTCATTTTTTATAATTTGAGTTCATGTCTCATGGTTCACATGTTGTCAAGAATGAGTTATTTAAATCCATCAATCTCGTCATTGGAGTTATCTTGGCTTATGTTCCACCTAAAGCTTTCCCTAAGGATTGTTGCTATTTATGGTGCCCATATAGGACCCAAGTTCTTCTTTCCTCCTTCCGGTGAAATAAGCTTTCTCGTCTCCTTGTTCATACCAATCCAATTCTTTTTCCCGTGAGTGGTAGGTTGTCACCTCATAATTTTGAGATGTATTCCATAAGACCATATCAAGCTTATTCTTTTTGTTGTTGGTTTTTTCCAACAACTCCGTTCGACCCTTCTCCTAAGGATGCCTTCTCAAGCTCTTTTGGGGCATAAGATGGCATTTTCATCTCCATTCTTTTATTTCAATTATCTATCTTCTATTCTTTTGTTCCGGAGCCATTGTCATGTTGCTCTTTTATCTCATCATCTTGGATCGTGTTCTTTTCGTGCTTATCCATTCAACCGGAGTGTTCTGTCCTTTTTGTTCAAGTTAATTTCGCCTTATCAAGCCTTGCATCCCTTCTCAACCGGAGTACTGCCCAAAGTTATTCTTCCTTGTTCCTCTTTGCTAACAGTGTGTTTTCAACTTCATTTATCTCCGTTGTATTCTTTTCTCGAAATGGTTTAACCTTTTCAAGGTTCTTTGGTCTCACTCGTTTGTCAAAGGAGCAACTTAATTTTACCTCTTCTCTTTCTCCTCTGCTTTCCCTCCGGTGCCATTCTAGATCTCGGGACGAGATCCTCTCGTAGTGGTGGAGTGTTATGACGCCCCAAGTCCGGAGCTTCAGATGCCTTCCATGATTTCCGGTTTTTCGTCATGTGATTTGTTTGGTTCGTTGCATTTCATCTTTGCATCATGTGCATTGCATCATGTCATCATGCAACCCATTTTAAAACTCACTAAATAAATTGCATGGATCTTCGGTCCATTTAAACCGAGGGAACTCACATGGTGATTCTCTTTAAAACATATCCTCTCGATATTTAGAGAGCTATAGTAAATATTTCCATTCGTTTGGATTTACCGCAAACACACTTGCAAATATCCCAATGCCGTTGTTATCTTAAGTCTTGGTCTCCAACATTGCCATATATTCTTTCATCATATTCCGGAGCTCCGCCAAATACCCGAACATTTTGGCCACACCGAACCTAGTCCCAATTGAAAACCATTTGAAGTATATTCAATTGAATTTGAATTTAATTCCTGCATCTTGCCACTTCTATTTTTCTATGGTCATGTTTATTTTTATGAGTCTGGTAAAATTGTCCTCCTGCTCAAACTCTTTTCCCTAACCCCCCTTCTTTTTCCTCTCTCTTGCTATTTTATTTTCATTTAAAGAATAAAGAGAGGAGAGGGAGAGCCCAATCCAGCAAGCCCAGCTGACTCCTCCTCTCTTTTGGGCCGGCCTCCAAGGCCCAACTGTGCCCCCGGTAACCCTAGGCCCGAGTGAAACCCCATCCCTATCAATCCCCTCCTCCTCCTTCGTCACTTTTCCCTCGCGCCGCCAGAAACTCCCTCGACCTCGTCTCCCCTCGATCTCCCTCACGCCGCCAGGAGAAAGCGAGCGCTGCTGTCTCGCTCGTCTCTCCTCGATCTCCCTTCCACTCCTTCCACCTAGCGATGCCCCCGCTCCTCCCTCCTCTCGCATGGGCGCTTGCCCAACCCATGGCCAGCCTTCCTCACGGACTCCGTCCGCTTCTCCTCACCTTGCGCCACCCCTCTCCCTCGAGTCCTCGCCATGGACCTGCTCCCAGCGCATCAAACCCTCCAACCCTATAGGGCTCCTCTCCTTGCGCGCCTGCAACCCCTGCCTCACTCCCGAAGGCCACCCTACACGCGACCCTGACGAGTTCCTGCAGTCATTCACCGCCACAGGATCCTCGCTCCCGGTTCCCTCAAGGTCCCGTGCTGCCGGACCTCTCCTGCACCTCCGCTGCACGCAGACCCCCCGTGCTTTTCCCTACCGTGCTCGCCCGGCCTGATCCGGAGGTCTGCTACTCCTTGCTGCCCGTTCAACCGTCCCGCTGCCTTCGTCGATCGTCTCCTGGAGGAAGTGACGAGGCAGCCAGCAGCACCTGCGTCTACCCGCGATCCCCTGCTCGCATGCTTTCCTCCCGCATCACGCCCGTCCTCAAGCCCCGCCGCGAGACCCGGGTTTGAGTACGACTACCGGCGATACCCCGAGGACACCGAGTACGACTACGTAGGATGATGCGTCAACTTCCGCGGCTATCTACATGCAAGTACCACTACCATCGCCTAGGCCAAGATGGCGCCAAAAATACCAAGACGAATGGGAACGACTACCGAGGTCCCTCCAAGTTCGACCAAGATTGGCGTGTACAACTACTGTCGACTCGGATTACGCCAAGTACACCGTCGGACTTGGTTTCGTCAAGACCACCTCGAGTAGGACTACACGACTGGAACACAAGTTCCTTGTACCACTATCGTCACAAGAACCGAGTCCGGCATGTTCGAAGACCCCAAGTACCGTTCGGATGCGCCAACTTCAACTACATGGACCGCCAATTTCCTCCACCGATGACTCGAACTGCTACAAAACATGAACCACGATCGTCGACCCACAAGACCCCGTGGACGTCAAGTTCCAGGTCACGACCCTGAACAACTACAAAATGAGAACAACTACTTCGACTACCTTCGCGGAACGTCTACTTCCCCTACACCGCATCAAACTCGAACCCCTCCGATAACGCACGCTTTGAAGGTATAACCGCCGGAACGACGTCCGTGAACGTATGCATGTGTGATGTATGAGTTGCGCGTGCTTCCTTCGTGCTCGAATTGTCGGTGCACGTTGCCCCTCTTTTGCGTTGTCACCATCATAGACTCATGGGACACCCGGTATCCGGGAGTGTCCCACCATCTTTTGCATGCATCCGCACACTTCTCCTTTGCATCGGTATCTCAATCAAGTTACCAGAACCGGAACGTTGTCGTGGTACCGTTTCCGTTATCGTCGCCGTGGCATCCTTTCTCTCCGCCACGATGACATATGCTCCATATAATGCTCTTATCAACATTTTCTTTAAAACTTGCATAAAACTTGCCCATGTCATCCGCATCATAATAACAACAATTAAAATGTTTAAATTGTTGTTGCATTAAATTGCTGATGCATATGGGGAATTACCGGATTTGTTGTTTGTTATATCCGACCCCATGTAAATTGCTTAGTTAGAAAGTTTCTTTTATGCTTCACCTCTTGCCATGCTTAATAACATTTAATATTGTTGGGTACATAACCGAGAGAGAACTAAATAAGTCATGTGGTGTTCCGTCAATATGCAACTCATTGCATATTGAGATCCACTTAATTTGTAGTACTGTTTGTGCACTTTGCCATGCCATGCATATTTAAATCGGACATGCATCATACTTGTTTGCGCATCATGCCATGTTATATGATGGTTGTTTACTATGTCGTTTGCTTCTTTCCGGGTTGCTTCTCACGTTAGCTTCGGTTTCGTTCCAGAGTGGTGAGGATCCGTTCGACTATGTCCGTTTGTCTTCTTCATGGACTCGTTCTTCTTCCTTGCGGGATCTCAGGCAAGATGACCATACCCTCGAAATCACTTCTATCTTTGCTTGCTAGTTGCTCGCTCTTTTGCTATGCCTGTGCTGTGATACCTACCACTTGCTTATCATGCCTCCCATATTGTTAAGCCAAGCCTCTAACCCACCTTGTCCTAGCAAACCGTTGTTTGGCTATGTTACCGCTTTGCTCAGCCCCTCTTATATTGTTAGTTGCAGGTGAAGATTGGAGTTTGTTCCTTGTTGGAACATGGATATTTTGTTGGGATATCACAATATCTCTTATCTAATTAATGCATCTATATACTTGGTAAAGGGTGGAAGGCTCGGCCTTATGCCTGGTGTTTTGTTCCACTCTTTCCGCCCTTGTTTCCGTCATATCGGTGTTATGTTCCCGGATTTTGCGTTCCTTACTCGGTTGGGTTATAATGGGAACCCCTTGACAGTTCGCCTTGAATAAAACTCCTCCAGGAAGGCCCAACATTGGTTTTACCATTCGCCACCTAGCCTTTTTTCCCTTGGGTTAGGCCAGCCCAAGGGTCATCTTTATTTTTAACCCCTCGGACCAGTGCTTGTCTAAGTGTTGGTCCAACCGATTGATGTCTGGAGCTACCAAGGGAAACTCTGGGCTGGCCCACCCGATGTCTTGCTCATCCGGTGTGCCCTGAGAACGAGATATGTGCAGCTCCTATTGGGATTTGTCAGCACATCTGGGTGGTCTTGCTGGTCTTGTTTTACCATTGTCGAAATGTCTTGTAACCGGGATTCCGAGTCTGATCGGGTCTTCCCGCTAGAAGGAATATCCTTCGTTGACCGTGAGAGCTTGTGATGGGCTAGGTTGGGACACCCCTGCAGGGATTTGAACTTTTGAAAGTCGTGCCCGCGGTTATGGGCAGATGGGAATTTGTTAACGTCCGGTTGTAGAAAACTTGAAGTTGACCTTAATTAAAATACATCAACCGCGTGTGTAACCGTGATGGTCTCTTCTCGGCGGAGTCCGGGAAGTGAACACGGTGTTGGAGTTATGCTTGACATAGGTTGTTCTAGGATCACTTCTTGATCATAGTTTCTCGATCGTGCTTTGCCTTCTCTTCTCGCTCTTTGTTGCGTATGTTAGCCATCATATATGCTAGTTGCTTGCTGCAGCTCCACCTCATACCTTTGTCTTTCCCATAAGCTTAAATAGTCTTGATCGCGATGGTGTGAGATTGCTGAGTCCCTGTGACTCACAGATACTTCCAAAAACCAGTTTGCAGGTGCCGATGTAACCGAGCAGGTGAGGCAACCAAGCTCGAGGAGGAGCTCGATGAAGATCTTGTCCTTTGAGTTGTTTCAGTCTAGTTGATCAGTAGTGGAGCCCAGTCGGGATGATCGGGGATCTGTGTAGCTTTTGGGGTAGTCTTCTTTTATTTTGGTTACGTAGTCGGACCTTGATTGTATCTGGTTGATGTAATGCTTTATTCTTGTATTGTGTGAAGTGGCGATTGTAAGCCAACTATGTATCCTTTTCCCTTATGTATTACATGGGTTGTGTGAACATTACCTCACTTGCGACATTGCTTTCAATGCGGTTATGCCTCTAAGTCGTGCTTCGACACGTGGGAGATATAGCCGCATCGAGGGCATAACACCAACCATACGAAAGTGAAATTCCAACACACGACAGGATCTCGTAGCTATATTACACACTGCGAGGCTCTTATAATTAGCTGCTGTTTCACTCTTTTCGTTGTACCATATTATCAGATCTATATTGACTTGTTCCAAATGCAGAGGAAAGCCCGCAAGGACCAAAAAGTACCTGAACCAAATGCTGTGGAAATATTCAAGGACTGTCACACCAGCAAGAAGAAGGGCATGACTAGACCAGTCAAAGCCGCCGTTGTAAGTCCTTTATCCTCATGCCTTTTAACTACTACTTACTTTGACTTGTGCCTTGAACTGCTGGTTTGCAGCCAATGTCTATTACTCTTTTCAATTTTATACACAATTGTCTTAGCGTATCATTGCACCTTACAAGGTTTAAAAGAGAGGAGTGATGTTCCTTTCATCTTGACCCGTAATCTAGTTCCGTGCTGGACTTGCCCACACAATGTTACATTTGCCTGTTTGTCCGTTCTTAGTTGTTTTGTGATATGAATGACATCATACTATGCTTACCGTATTATAAACTTCGTCTCTTCATCCTTAGCCCTCAATACAATGTGAATAAATAGACAATACATTAGCGATGGTACATGCTCATATGTTTGGAACCTGGTTTTCTTATGTACTTTGCAATAAAATACAACTAATATTTTACATGGGTTCACTAGAATAAGTTCTGTATATAGACCAAAGCTATTTTGTTTGGTTTTGCTGCCTCCTTAGTATCTTCTGTTCTGGTACTACTAATGTAAAACCTCAACTTTTCAGCGAGCTATGGAAAAAATGGTGGAACCGCCACCTTCTGAAGGTGGCGAGGCAACTATAACCGCAATGTCAGCTCTTGCTGCAGTGGGTTAGTACCTGTCCACTAACAGTGCCAAAAGCACGTTCCTACGTAATATTGGGTTGGTTGTTAAGGCAATATCGTCCAAACTGCCTCATGATCAAGATATGCAAGCTCAAAGCAATGTTGTATCTGCGCTCCAGACACAAGTCCATTCCCTAACAGAGACCCTTTGTGAAACAAGGAGAAACATTACTCAATGTTGTCAAGATATGCATGGTTTTGAAACCAGACTATCAGACATTTGCTATGTTGTTCAGGAGCGTAGGGGAAATGAAGGCGAGGGTTATGGTGGTCCATCGGACAATACAACATGAAAACATAATAGTCAGTTCAAATGAACCGAGCTTCTGAACTTCTGGTGGTGCATTTATCTGCTAGACTGTTAAGTTTTATGCCAACCTTCCTTTTGTTATATAGTTGTAATTTGTTTTGGTGCGATACAAAATGTATTCTTGACGTGCAGCCACCGCCTGAAGAAAACAACAAGCCATTTTTGTATAGTGTAGGGTGTTCCCTATATTTGCACTGGTGGCGATCTTTGATGCCGAGTGGATGTAATATGTGCAATCGCCTTAATAGCCCAGCGTTAGTTTCGGCCTTATTTATTTCCTAGTCTTCTTTTTCCATGGCTTGCTAGTGGCCGCAACTACCATGGTCCATATACGGGCCGTAGGATCCATGGGTCACCTATGGGCCGTCGATAAATGGGCCTGTAATTGGCGGGCCTCGGGCCATCGGATAAATGTGTCTGCATGGGCCATAATCGGTCGTAATTGGTATCGGCCCAGCATGATAACAGGCCGTTAACAGGCCGTAGGACAGTAAAGGCTTAATTCTGTCACAGGCATAACGGGTCGTTAATGGGCCAGAATATAGGACGGGCTGGAAACGGGGCAACGGGTTAACAGGCCAGAAACGGGCCGACTCTTGCCATGGGCCGATTTTGGCTGTAGCGACCAGACCTCAAACAGTCTGATCTCTGTGCTCCGGTGTCATCCCTGGATCAGTAATGCTGACACCACACAATACTCAAAGGATTTATAACAGAGTAGCAATCACACACTTATTACATCGGGTGTCTCAAAAGAGAACTTATTACAATAAATATGGCTTAAGGCCATCTAATAACGATAACAACAGAAGGCTTGGAAGATTAGTGAGTCCATCAACTCCAACGGCATCACTGAGTATAGAACCACGACCTAAAAACTCCTTAATCATCGTCTGAAAAGTCTACAACAATAACGTTGCAGCCCGAAAACGGGTTAGCACATGGAATATGCTGGCAAGGTAACACATAGGGAGTAATGGAATGAAACAGCTATACTACATGCATATTTGGCTGGTGGAAAGCTCTATGGTTACAGTTTTTGCGTAAAGCCAATTTTTCCCTACTTCAAAGGAATAAATTTAATTACTATCAGGGTGGTTGTTAAACATTGAGAATGGTTGACATCATTCTCAATCCCAATTAAAGTGACATCATTAAACCCAACAAAATTTACTTTAGAGTAATATGTTGAGATTCACATGATAATCCAGGTACTAGATACTCAAGATGTCCATAACCGGGGACATGGCTAACCATGATTAGTTTATTACACTCTGCAGAGGTTTGTGCACTTTTCCCACAAGACTTGATCGCCTCCGTTGGATTTCTCGCACTACATGGTGTTTGAGAAACAGATGACCGAGACATACTCTTTCAGAAGCGGTAGCACCTTACGATCGGGTAGACCGTACCACCTACATCCCCTACATCTGCTAGTCTACCCTGTAAGAGTTCGCACGACTTAATAAACTATGCCAGAGCCCATAATGGCTTGTGGCTGCACATGGAAGTTTCTAGTATGAATAATCTCATGATCCCTTTGAGCCTGGGTGGCGGTCCAAAAGAAAAACAGGCAAGTCCTGGAATACCCAGTTGCCTCAATCCACCCAGATGTGTGTTTAGGTTGCCACCTTAGGTAAACCATTAATTAACAATCTCACATCTGTCATGGATATCACTCCCCCAATCCACGTCTACTAGCATAGCATGGCATGATAAGCAAACATAGAAAATAACTCCCAAAGGTTTGATAATAAAATGGTAATAGGTACTACCTCATCTACTTCCCATCCCACAATTTAATTAGATCCTAATCATGCAATGTGTGAGGATTGATCTAATGCAATAAAACTGGGTTGTAGAAAAAGGTATGATCAAAGTGTTACTTGCCTTGCTGATGATCCGCGAAACCTAGAGATTCAAAGTAACAGGTGGCGCACTCCGGGTATTCTATCACAGACAAACAAACAAGCATACAATAAGTACTCATATAATGCACAGGTAAAACTCAAATAGAAGATCTAACCAGAAAGTTCAACTTAAGAACCCTGGTTTGCAAAAAGAATCAAATCGAACGAAGCAAAAGAAATCAAACGGCGAAAGAAAACAACTTCGTTCTAGTAATCTGGATCTATGTCAAATTTTACAGTAGCAAACACTTGTTTAAGTTGATTATTCGGAAAGAGGGTTTCGAGACGAAACTCCAGGCGCTTGAATCGCCTGATTCCGATAAACGAGCGAAAAGTTATACTAAAACGAAAATCGGATCAAAAATCACGACCAGAAAATAATCACGAAAAAATCCGACGAAAAAGAAAAACGACGAACGGAATTTTTTTTTTTCCAAAAACAAATGGCACGGATTTCGACGGCGGCAAACCTCGGGCGACACGCGGCTCCGGCGGATCGACGGCGGGGCGGCGGCGGCGGCTAGCGGCGGTGGCTGGGCTGGCGGCGGCTGGGCCTAGGGTTTCAGGGCGGCTGGCCTTCGGGCTGGCTTGCCCCGGCTTATAAAGGCCCCGGCCAGGGAAGTCCTGGCCGAGTACGGCCCATAGTCGGATCCGCTCTTTTTTTTTAAAATAATTACGCTAGGAAAAAAATAAAAAAAAAATACTAAACGGACTCCAAAAATCCTGAAATAAATTTTCCCGGTTTTCTAAAATGATGCCTGATAAAGTGATCATTTATTTGGGCCCTAAATGCAATTTTGAAAGACGAGCATTTTCCTAAATCCAAATAAAAATATCGAAAAACTCCGAAATAAATCTTATTTGATTTTTTTATTAAATCCTCAATATTTCTATATTTTGGGAAAGTCATTTTATTCCCTCTCTCATATTTTTGTAATAGAAATAATTGATGATAAAATAAATAAAATCAAATGATCCTGTTTACAAAATTTGAGAAAACTCAAATATGTAAATAGCGAAATCCCCAACTCTCTCCGTGCGTCCTTGAGTTGCTTAGGATTTTCTAGGATCAAAACCAAAAGCAAAATAAAATATGATATGCATGATGATCTAATGTATAACATTCCAAATTGAAAATTTGGGATGTTACTCGCCCTCGAGATTCGGGTTGGCTAGAAAATAGGTGAGGGTGGTCCTTGAGAAAATCTTCCTCTCGCTCCCAGGTGGCTTCATCCTCCGTGTGGTGGCTCCACTGAACTTTGCAAAACTTGATAACCTTGCTGCGAGTGACTCGGCTGGCAAACTCGAGAATCTTGACTGGTTTCTCCTCATAGGTCAAATCGTTATCCAACTGAATTGCTTCTAATGGCACTGTGTCTCTCAAAGGTATGTTAGCCATCTCCGCGTGACACTTCTTCAACTGAGAAACGTGGAACACATCATGAACTCCTGTCAATGCTCCTAGCAATTCCAACTTGTAGGCCACTTCTCCCATACGCTCCAAACTCTATATGGCCCTACAAATCGTGGCGCTAACTTCCCCTTAACTCCAAAGCGCTTAATCCCTCGAAGTGGGGATACTCGAAGATAAGCTCTGTCTCCGACTTCGTAAACTGTCTCTTTGCGTTTAGAATCTGCGTAGCTCTTCTGCCTGGACTAGGCTACCTTGAGCCTATCACGAATCAACTTCACCTTCTGTTCAAACTCTTTAATCAGATCTGGTCCAAACAACTGGCGGTCTCCAACTTTGTCCCATGATAACAGTGTCTTGCACCTCCTTCCATACAGAGCTTCGAAAGGTGCCATGTTCAAACTGGTCTGATAGCTATTATTGTAAGAGAACTCTGCATATGGCAAATTATCATCCCAACTAGATCCATAATCTAGCGCACAAGCTCTCAGCATATCCTTCAAAATCTGATTGACTCTCTCGGTCTGTCCATCTGTCTGCGGATGAAAAGCTGTACTAAATTCTAGCCTAGTACCCAAAGTCTCATGCAACTGCTTCCAGAACTTTGAGGTAAACTGGGTTCCTCTATCTGATACGATGCTCCTCGGAACTCCATGCAAACATACGATCCTGGTCATGTATATCTTTGCCAACTTAGCACTAGTGTAAGTGGTCTTTACTGGGATGAAATGAGCTACCTTCGTCAAGCGATCAACTACGACCCAAATCGAGTCATAGCCTGAACGAGTCCTTGGTAATCCCGTGATAAAATCCATGCCTAGATTATCGCACTTCCATTCGGGTATCGGCAATGGTTGCAACAATCCTGCTGGCTTCTGATGCTCTGCCTTTACTCTCTGACATACGTCACAAACTGCCACATACTCCGCAATACCCTTCTTCATTCCGGTCCACCAGAAAATATCCTTCAAATCCAAATACATCTTGGTATTTCCTGGGTGAATCGAATATGGTGATTCATGTGCCTCTTGCAGAATCAACTTTCTAATCTCCGGGTCATTGGGTACATAAACACGGTCTTCAGACCATAGGGTGTCGTGCTCATCCTCACGAAATCCTTTAGCTTTTCCTTTGCTCAGTTTCTCCTTTATAGCGGCAATCTCTTTGTCAGTTTTCTGAGCTTCTCTGATTCTATCCATCAAAGTGGACTGAATCTCTAGTGCTGCTACATAGCCTCTCGAAACTATTTCCAAACATAGTTCACGAAGATTTTCTGCTAACTCCTTGGGTATTTCTCCCGTCATTAACGTATTGACATGGCTCTTGCGGCTTAATGCATCAGCTACTACATTAGCCTTCCCGGGATGATAATGCAATCTCATATCATAATCCTTGATGAGCTCCAACCATCTCCTTTGTCTGAGGTTCAACTCCTTCTGCGTTAAAATGTACTTCAAACTCTTGTGATCCGTGTACACCTCACAATGATTTCCGATGAGGAAATGTCTCCATGTCTTCAAGGCATGTACTACGGCTGCTAACTCCAAATCATGCGTGGCATAATTCAATTCGTGAGGCTTCAGTTGTCGTGAAGCATACGAAACAACTCTCCCTTCCTGCATAAGCACTGCTCCAAGTCCTCGACATGAAGCGTCGCAATACACCTCAAAATCCTTGGTCTGATCTGGCAAAATAAACACTGGTGAGGTAACCAAACGGTTCTTAAATTCCTGAAAACTTGCCTCACACTCCTCAGTCCATTTGAACTTAGTATCCTTCTTCAACAACTCCGTCATAGGCTTCGCAATCTTTGAGAAATTCTCAATAAACCTCCGGTAGTATCCTGCGAGTCCAAGAAATCTCCGGATCTCTCCAACTGTTGTTGGGGCTTCCCACTTGGTCACGGTTTCAACTTTAGCAGGATCTACTGCTATACCTTCTCCGGATATAACGTGTTCGAGGAATCCTACTTCCTTCAACCAAAACTCACATTTGCTGAACTTGGCATATAATTGGTGTTCTCTGAGCTTTCCAAGTACCAAACGCAAATGCTCCTTATGCTCCTCTTCATTCTTCGAATATACCAGGATATCATCAATGAACACTATGGCGAACTTATCCAAAAACTCCATAAACACTTTTTTCATCATGTTCATAAAATAGGCAGGCGCGTTAGTCAGACCAAATGACATAACGGTATACTCATACAGACCATACCTAGTGGTAAAAGCTGTCTTCGGAATATCCTGTTCTCGAATCTTCAACTGGTGGTATCCTGATCGCAAATCGATCTTGGAAAATACTTTAGCTCCTTGTAATCGATCAAACAGATCGTTGATCATTGGTAGTGGGTACTTGTTCTTGATCGTTACTTCGTTCATTCCTCGATAATCAACAACCATCCTTAATGATCCATCCTTCTTCTCCACTAGAAGTACTGGCGATCCCCAAGGCGAAGAACTTGGGTGAATGTAACCTTTGTCCAGTAACTCCTTAATCTACTTCTTAATTTCCACCAAATCTTTTGCTGGCATCCTATATGGTCTCTTCAATATTGGCCCAGTGCCTGGAAATAGCTCAATCAAAAACTCAATATCTCTATCTGGTGGCATGCCTGGCAACTCTTCTGGAAATACATCAGGAAAATCCTTTACCACTGGTACTTCCTCCTGCACAACTCCTGTTAGGCAATTTACTTGGGTCCTCTTTGGCACATGCCGGGATACATACTTGATCCTTCTCCCTTCTGGTGTGGTAAGCAAAATTGACTTACTAGCGCACTCAATATTCCCTTCATACTTTGATAACCAATCCATGCCTAATATCACATCCAATCCTTGAGATTCCAATACTACTAGGTCTGAGGGAAAAACATAGTTACCAATCCTTAATGGTAACCGATCACACCATAGACTAGCCACATACTCTGCTCCTGGCGAGGTTACTAACATGGGTGACCTAAGGGCTTGGGTTGGTAGGTTATACTTATCCACAAATCCCCTTGAGATGTATGAATGCGATGCACCAGTATCAAAAAGAATGAGTGCAGTAAATGACTTAACCAAAAACTTACCTATTACTGCATCGGGCTGAGTTTCAACCTCCTCCACATTAACGTGGTTCACCTGTCCCCTGTTGAAAGGGTTCGGCTTCTTTCCAGAGCTTCCATTTCCGTTTTGGCCTTCAGGACATTCATTGGCATAATGTCCGGTCTTGGAACACTTGAAACATGTGACTTGACTCAGATCTCTCTTGGCTGGGGTTGATGGGGTGCTACGGTTCTGGCCATTGCTTTCTCCATTCCCATTACCATTCTTGGTGCCATTGTGATTGTGCGATCTACCTACTCCATGGGTATGCTGAAAATGTCCTCCCGGTCTAGGGGTAAAACGTGTCTTCTGCTGAGCTCCTGAATTATACTTTCCTTGTCCATACTTCCTCTTGCGGTTCTCAATTTGCTGCTGCTTCCCTTCAATCATAAGAGCACGATCTACCAACTCCTGGTAGTTGTTGAAGGTGGCTACCATCAACTACATACTCAACTCATCATTCAATCCTTCCAGGAATTTCTCCTGCTTAGTTGCATCCGTAGCAACGTCATCTGGGGCATAACATGCTAGCTTACTAAACTCCTCCACATACTGGCCAACTGTCCGTCCTCCTTGGCACAAGTTACGAAACTCACGCTTCTTCATGGCCATTGCTCCTGCTGAAACATGGGCAGTACGGAAAGCCTGCTGAAACTGGTCCCATGTGACAGTGTCGACTGGGAAGGTGGCTGTGAAATTCTCCCACCATGATGCTGCGGGTCCTTCTAACTGATGTGCGGCAAACTTCACCTTCTCCGCATCTGTGCATCCTGCTGTGGTCAACTCCCTAGCTGTCTTGCGGAGCCAATCATCTGCTACTATCGGCTCGGTGCTACTGGAAAACACTGGCGGATTCAGCCTAAGAAAACGGGCTAAGTGGTCAACAGGTGGTGGTGGTGGTGGGTTGTTGTTGTTGTTCCCCTGATTCTGATTCTGAACTAGCAACTGCATCAAGGTGTTCTGCTGCTGGATCAACTGGGTGAGCTCCGGCGGAAAGGCAAATCTGGGGTCACGTCTCAGAGGCATCTGAGGGTTTAGAAAAGATGAGATATAAGAATAGAGGGTGTCTAAATAGAAAACACTACCCATATGCACATGAGGCAAAAGCAAATAATTCACTTCATTCAATCAAACAAGGACATACAATCGATCTAGCTATCGCAAGAGTGCTCGGACTACTATATTTACTTGGTGGACTACTACTACTGATGAGGTGGTCTACTAGAAATATTCTACGGTTGTAGACTCCATGATATCTGCTCCTGCTTCATCAACATAGTCATCATTGCTACTATCTTGTTCCGAGTTGGTGTCAGCAATGATGATGTAGTCTTTCGTGCTAATCTCCTTGGGTTCTTCGTCTTCATCTACTGGTGCCGGGCCTCCCATAAATATGCCAATCTTCTTGATCAGATCGTCATTCTTCTCCACCAATACTTCAATTTCTTCTTCATAATCTTCGCGTGTAGCCTTGAGTTCTTCCTCCAGTTCCTTGATTCTAGTCTTAGCCTTCTTCAGATCTATCATGTCGGCGCACATCTGATTCTCCTGTCGTTGAATGTGCTGATTTAACTCCTGAATAAAAGCTGCAATTGATCTATCTTTCCTGGTGCTGATCATCTCCCAGTGTTCATCTTGGCGCCCACAAATCTGGTAGATAGTATCCTTGAGATCCTTGCGGTAGAATTCGCCAATGCGTCCCATGGCGATGTGATCTATCGTACTCTTTCCTAGACTCCAAGTTGGTGCATCAAAAGAAAACTCTATGGGCTCAGTGATTGGCATGAACGTCCTTCCTGGAACTTGAACTTGAATCATCCAGCGCTCTTCTTCAGGTAAAGTGGCGTTGTAGGTTCCCGTGAAGCTTGGTATTCCTATGTTCAGGTATCTAGTGACTTCCTTCAAGTGGCGTCCAAAGGGTGTATCTTCATCTGGTTGGGTGAACTTGTTCCTTGCATCCGCCATCCTAGAGAGTAGAAAAGATGAGAGGTCAGAAGAGAAGAGAGTGAGTAGTGATCTAGGTCTTTAGCTTAGTGGTCGTGTCCTACAGTCAGCGTGTGCTCTCATACCATCTCTGTAGCGACCAGACCTCAAACAGTCTGATCTCTGTGCTCCGGTGTCATCCCTGGATCAGTAATGCTGACACCACATAGTACTCGAAGGATTTATAGCAGAGTAGCAATCACACACTTATTACATCGTGTGTCTCAAAAGAGAACTTATTACAATAAATATGGCTTAAGACCATCTAATAACGATAACAGCGGAAGGCTTGGAAGATAAGTGAGTCCATCAACTCCAACGGCATCACTGAGAATAGAACCACGACCTAAAAACTCCTTAATCGTCATCTGAAAAGTCTGCAACATTAACGTTGCAGCCCGAAAACGGGTTAGCACATGGAATATGCTGGCAAGGTAACACATAGGGAGTAATGGAATGAAACAGCTATACTACATGCATATTTGGCTGGTGGAAAGCTCTATGGTTACAGTTTTTGCGTAAAGCCAATTTTTCCCTACTTCAAAGGAATAAATTTAATTACTATCAGGGTGGTTGTTAAACATTGAGAATGGTTGACAGCATTCTCAATCCCAATTAAAGTAACATCATTAAACCCAACAAAATTTACTTTAGAGTAACATGTTGAGATTCACATGATAATCCAGGTACTAGATACTCAAGATGTCCATAACCGGGGACACGGCTAACCATGATTAGTTTATTACACTCTGCAGAGGTTTGTGCACTTTTCCCCACAAGACTCGATCGCCTCCGTTGGATTTCTCGCACTACATGGTGTTTGAGAAACGGATGACCGAGACATAGTCTTTCAGAAGCGCTAGCACCTTACGATCGGGTAGACCGTACCACCTACATCCCCTACATCTGCTAGTCTACCCTGTAAGAGTTCGCACGACTTAATCAACTATGCCAGAGCCCATAATGGCTTGTGGCTGCACACGGAAGTTTCTAGTATGAATAATCTCATGATCCCTTTGAGCCTGGGTGGCGGTCCAAAAGAAAAACAGGCAAGTCCTGGAATACCCAGGTGCCTCAATCCACCCAGATGTGTGTTTAGGTTGCCACCTTAGATAAACCATTAATTAACAATCTCACATCTGTCATGGATATCACTCACCCAATCCACGTCTACTAGCATAGCATGGCATGATAAGCAAACGTAGAAAATAACTCCCAAAGGTTTGATAATAAACAGGTAATAGGTACTACCTCATCTACTTCCCATCCCACAATTTAATTAGATCCTAATCATGCAATGTGTGAGGATTGATCTAATGCAATAAAACTGGGTTGTAGAAAAAGGTATGATCAAAGTGTTACTTGCCTTGCTGATGATCCGCGAAACCTAGAGATTCAAAGTAACAGGCGGCGCACTCCGGGTATTCTATCGCAGACAAACAAACAAGCATACAATAAGTACTTATCTAATGCACAGGTAAAACTCAAATAGAAGATCTAACCAGCAAGTTCAACTTAAAAACCCTGGTTTGCAAAAAGAATCAAATCGAACGAAGCAAAAGAAATCAAACGGCGAAAGAAAACAACTTCGTTCTAGTAATCTGGATCTATGTCAAATTTTACAGTAGCAAAAACTTGTTTAAGTTGATTATTCGGAAAGAGGGTTTCGAGACGAAACTCTAGGCGCTTGAATCGCCTGATTCCGATAAACGAGCGAGAAGTTATACTAAAACGAAAATCGGATCAGAAATCGCGATCAGAAAATAATCGCGGAAAAATCTGACGAAAAAGAAAAACGACAAATGGAATTTTTTTTCCAAAAAAACGGCATGGATTTCGAGGGCGGCGAACCTCGGGTGACGCGCGGCTCCGGCGGATCGACGGCGGGGCGGCGGCGGCGGCGGCGGCTGGGCTGGCGGCGGCTGGGCCTAGGGTTTTGTGGCGGCTGGCCTTCGGGCTGGCTTGCCCCGGCTTATAAAGGCCCCGGCCAGGGAAGTCCTGGCCGAGTACGGCCCATAGTCGGTTCCGCTTTTTTTTAAATAATTACGGTCGGAAAAAAAATAAAAAAAACTAAATAGACTCCAAAAATCCTGAAATAAATTTTCCCGGGTTTATAAAATCAAGCCCGATAAAGTGAACATTTATTTGGGCCCTAAATGAAATTTTGAAAAACGCGCATTTTTCCAAAATTCAAATAAAAATACCGAAAAACTCCGAAATAAATCTTATTTGATTTTTTATTAAATCCTCAATATTTCTATATTTTGGGAAAGTCATTTTATTCCCTCTCTCATATTTTTGTAATAGAAATAATTGATGATAAAATAAATCAAATCAAATGATCCTGTTTACAAAATTTGAGAAAACTCAAATATGTAAATAACGAAATCCCCAACTTTCTCCATGGGTCCTTGAGTTGCTTAGGATTTTCTAGGATCAAAACCAAAAGCAAAATAAAATATGATATGCATGATGATCTAATGTATAACATTCCAAATTGAAAATTTGGGATGTTACATTGGCCCATTAGGGTAACAGGCCGGTAATGGGCCGACTCTTGCCATGGGCCGAATTTGGCCCATTAGTGGAATAGGGCAGTAATGGCCCAGAAGTAATCGAGGGCCGAAAAGGAGCCCAAGAACGTATGGGCCGTCAATAGGCCGAAAGCTAACACGGGCTGGAAACGGCCCATGTAAATCACGGGCCGTTAATGGGTATAAAGAAAGTTACTGTTCATTATGGGCTAGACTCACTATGGGCCTGTAATGGGCTGAAACATACGAAGGCCTCATATGGGCCAAAAGATGTCGTGGGCCATACATGGGCCGAAAGTGAAATGGGCTAGTATTATATTCGACGGCCCACATGACATTGTTGGGCCGATTTCCTTCAGGGACTAACGGGTTGTGAGTTAACGGGCCGTAAAATGGGCTATTTGCGAAGAGACCATTAATAGGCTTTTCATGGGCCAGCCCGTTAACTTTTGACCAAGTCAAACGGGCCAGCTTTGTAAGCTAAATGGGCCACTATTGGGCCGTGCCACGTGTCGACATATCATAGGCGCCTATCTGACCCACTGACGAGCTGACACGTGTTTCGTCCGGCCAATAAGAATTTTACACGTGGAAATTTCCCATTGGTCGGGGCTGTTAACGGGTTATCGAATCCAAAACCCGACCCGATAGCTTAACGGCATTCCGTTACGGTGGATGCCATGTGTCGGTCACCCTTGATGAAAGCACTTCTGTGACGCGCGATTTATCATCATGGAAGTGGACACTTCCTTGATGATAATTTTGGTAATGTCATGGAACACTTCTACGACAGCACAGGTTTGACTATCTTGATTCTGTCATAAATTTGTCATGGATGTACATGCATGACAAAAAAAGCGACCTACTGTGACAAACACGTATCATCACAGAAGTGTAATTTTTTTGTAGTGATGGTGCGGTCCTGCTTGATTCAAGGCACGTAGCTGAAGTAGTCGGTGACGAGGAAGCTCCTCGACATCCTCCCAGACGCCGGGGAGGCCAGTGGCCGCGACGATGATGGAAACCACGACGAGCAGCGTTCGGGCGATGACTATTTTGACGAGAGAGAGTGGAAGAAGGGGAAAGTGATGGCTAGGGTTTCTACGCGTTCGAGGATGGTATTATCCACCACTGGGTGCCGGCGGATGCTCGACGTGTGGAGGATCCATGCCATGGACGTGGATCGTGCGTCCAGCGTGTCCCTGTGAGCAGGAGGTCAAGGATGAGGCGATAGTGGGCTGGGCCGTCCACTGTTGACCTAGAGCCCGAAGGCACAGTAAACCTTTGCCATTTTTCTTTTCGTTTTTTCTTTTAATTGAGCTGCTGACTTGGATTCCTTAGAGCACACTATTGCAGGATGCGGCTAACGCGACACTACGACCAGAGACCCTTCGAGAAACTATGTGCGATGCCATAATCGCAAATGGTGTTGTATGAAACCCGTTAGAAATGTGTAAAATGTTTGCAATGACAGATGCATCAAACACGGTTCAGGTTTTAGTTGCATCTGCGATGAAGGGCATATGGTTTAGTTCAATGAACTATTTGCGATGAGGAGGAACAAAATAAACAGGCAGCCAGATGGAGGCGTGTGCGATACACAGCATACGATTCACTCAGATGAACTGATTGTGATTAGGCAACACAAAATAAACGGTCAGCCAGATCAAATGTGTGTGCGATATACGGCATGCGGTTCACTCGGATGAACTGTTTGTGTTGAGACACGAGAACAGAAATTGTAACTTAACAAGATGTGTGTGATACACGGCAAACAGGTCTGTAATCAGAAATGTGTCTGAAGACCGATAAGAACACAGACGGTTGCTACTAGTAAGACATGTGTGTTGTGCGATGGGATTGCATACAGAACAACAACATATAATATATACACACACTTATAAGGACATGCTTGCATAACCAAATTAAACATCCACTTACATAGGTGGCTGCTACAACCATGGGATTTGCACACACCAAAGTAAACTGTTACATGCATAATTACATAGGTGTCTAGTACACACATGACATTACCACACAAACCAATAAAGTAAACTATATATTACATGCATGATTAACTAGAATAAATGATCAACTGATCATCATCTATTTCTTGTGACGCTTGCTCTTCATGTGGCTTGATCCGGGCTCGTCGATTTGGGTAACGAGGCACTTTCTCATGTCAACGATCCTCCTGTGCATCTCGTAGCATGTGTACACGCTCTTGGCCGAACCTCAGGTGAGGTTCATCCAGTTGCCGCATCCAGGCCGTGTGCCAGGATAGGGGACTTGTTCTCTGGGCATCCTGCTTCATCTTTTCGTAGTAGGAGTCGATGATGGCCGAGGCGAGTTCGACTAAGGAGTCCTGCTTCGTGCTGCCCCAGACCCTGTAGTGCTCACGGATTTCGACAAGGTTCTTGCAGGCCAAGCCCGTAGCACTGAGCGCTTTTACATCATCTTTGGTATCCAATGTGGCGAACTTGTAGTCGGTGCTGTTGACAAACCTGTTGAAGCGGTCGCAAGGCTCTATGGCCATGCAGTAGTGGTAGATGAGGACATGATGGCGAACACACAACGAGGCAACGACAACCTTCTGATCTATGCCAGGACGACCGGCGGTGTACTGGAGATCGATCCCGGCCACCTTGTACTTGTCTCCAGCAAGCAACTACTCAACGCTGTTGATGTAGTCATCCACCACGGCTGGGTCGATGGTGTAAACCACCGAGAGATCCGTCTCCCTCGCGTGGGTCTCCACTCTATGCTCGCCGAACTCCATTGGAGCGCCGCCGGACATCCCCTCTCTATGTGTCTTCGTGGGTGTGCTTGTTGTGTTGTGGGGCGTGATTGAAAGGTTGAAGAGATTAAGGTTATAATGGCCACGGGAATTAAAGGGGAAGCCGAATGGTCAGTAATATCGGCAGGCCCTGATGGCAGTTCTAATTTGCTGTGCGTAACTCCATCATGCCGCACGTAACTGCATCACGTGGCAACGTGCGGGGCGCAACCACGTGCATATGGGGGCCCCGACGTGATCGTGCGCACGCCCAACCGCTGGCAGAGCACGCGCGGAGGGACACGAACAGAGCGCTCCGCGGTTGCCTCAAGGAAAAGTTGTCCACAAGCCAAGCGCCGGCGGACGCGAGCAGAGCGCGCCAACGGATGCGACTGTCACAGCCCTAGCTTCAGCCTTGTTGTGGACTAGTCTTGGTTGTTGCATCATGTTTAAATTTTCTTAAACCTGAAATGGGGATGTTCAAACCCTAGCATCAAATGAAATGCAACTAGGATCAAAATAAAAATATTTTCAATGAATCCAAAATGCCCTTCAAAAATGTTCATTATTTATGTAAAGAGGTTAAAACCTTTACCACAGGTCATGCACATTTTTTCCAAGGCATTTATGGTCTTTGATTTAAATCCTGTTGTATTTGAAGTGGAGCTATAAATTCCTACAAAATATTTGGTAGCTCCAAATATTCTGAAACTTGGTGAGGGCCTCTGGTTTAAATCACATAGTGGCCACAAAAGTTTACAGGATTTTATAAAGTGATTTAGTATTTTTACTAAATCGGAAACAAGTTACAGAAAATAGAAAAGGAGAAATATTAGAGAGGGAGAGAGAACTTACCTGGCGCCCACCAACCGGCCCAGCACTGTAACTATCCAGTCCAGCCCACCAACACCCCCCTTGTCATCTTCCTCCTCTGCCAGAAGGAATGGGCGCGTGGTCGCCCCGCAGACGCATGCTCTCCACCAGCTCCTGCTTGCCGCTTCCCCCGGACACCCTGGAGATGCCACACACCCCCTGTCCCCCTCACTCACTCTCTTCCATCCTCATCCCCGCCTCTGCCACTCTCTCTCTTCCGAAACCAAATGTCGCCGTGGATGCCGTTTGCTGGCCACGCGCTCCCCGCATTCCCCTCGACCGCCCGTCATGTTTGAGAGCTCTGCCACGTCGTCTTCTTGGTTCTAGACGAGCCACGTGAGCTGGGAGGGCCTAGAACGTCGCCACGCCGTCGTCTTCATCGTCGGCCGCTCGAGAATGCCTCCGTCCTTTCGTCTTCACCAAGCCGTCGCCGAGCCCACTGAGACTGCCGTCCATGCCACCGTGAGCTCCTCTTCGATTCGCCTCTCTCCCTGCGTGTTTTTGCTCGCTCTAGCCATGCCAATCGCCGGAGCCGTGAGCTTCCGGCCGCCGTCCATGTCGCCGCCACAGCCACAGTAGCTGGTGCTCGCATTTGAGCGTGTCACCGCACTCACAGCGCCCCCAGGAACCCGCAGACACCACTAGCTCTCCCGGAGACACCCCGTAGCGTCGTTTTCGTCAAGGTCCGAACTCCGGCCGTCACAAAACTCGACGCCGTCGACGTATCCGGCCACCCCTCGACTAACTTATGGCACCTTTGGTTGTGGCGCACTACTAGCAACCCATACCACAAACCGCGCTCGAAACCGTTCCGTGTAGCGCCTTCCCGCAGCGTCTCCGTCGACAGTTTTGGTCGCCGCTGGCCAAACTCCGGCGATGTCGACGTGGCCCATCATTAGCCACTAATGACCCTGCTAATTAAACCCCTAACCCACTTACATATGGGTCCCACGCCCTTAATTAACAATAGTTAGTTTCTAATTAGTCTTAATTAATCATAGTGGCCCCACAAGTCAGAGTTGACCGTGCTGATGTTGAGGTTGACCGGACCCACCTGTTTGTGACACTGATGATGCTGGGTCACTGACCAATGGACCCCACAGGTTAGGTTTGACCTGGGCTGGCACCATTGACCTGATGATGCCAGCATAATTCAGAAAATTTCAGAAAATATCCAAAACTTCAAAAATTCATATTAATTCAACCGTAACTCCAAATCAAACAAATTACATATGAAAAATGATCAGAAAAATCTAATCTATCCATCCATACTGGTTTCATGCATGTTTAAACAACTTCACCTTGCTGTTTAGATACAAACATGATAATGCACTTTATAAGTTCTTAGTTTGAATTTGAATTTGAACCTTTGGTTCAAATCAACTCAAACCCTTCCGTTCTTAGCTGCATTAACTCAAATCACAGCATATTGCCATGTCACATTCATGCATCATATTGTTGCATTGCATCGATTGTGTTCCTTCTCTGTTGCTGGTATTTGTCCCCTCTCAGTAGACGAGGTGCCGACGATGAGTCCGATGACACCGATGAAGAGCTATATTATCTTTAGATGTTCCAGGCAAGCAAAACCCCCTTGTTCATTCCGTTACAATCCCACTCTCTCACTCATGCTCTCTTTTACTACATTTGGACAACAATGATTCAACTGTTACATGCTGCGGTAGTTGAACCCCTTTTCCTCTGCATGACCTGTCATCGCCACAGTAAATAGATGAAACCCACTAGCATGAGTAGGAGTTGTTTGAGCCTTGATGTGCCTACTCATTCATGCTTGTTTGTCATGCCTGCTACTGCTTAGAGTTGAGTCAGGTCTGATTCATCGGGGATGAATTGGAATGATGATGAACATGTCCTACTGTTTGTGAGCTAAGTGTGTGAACATGATTTGGTAAAGGTGCCGGTGAGAGGCCATGTAGGAGTACATGGTGGGTTGTCCCATTAAAACCGTCCTCAGGAACTGAGTTCTGTGTTTGTGATCCATGAACAGTTACTACCACACATGGGGTTCCGGTAACTCGACCCCTCTCAGCTTATTAATTGCTTCGATCTCTGTCCAGGAGTTGCAACTAGTTTTTGGTGTTTGTAGGATATGTGTTGGGGGCCGTACGTAGCGCTGACCCTAGGGGTGGGCTATGATGCGGTAGAGGCACGAGGCACGGTGTACCAGGACGCCCGTTTGGTGCCTCCGGAACCCTGCTCTCATCGTTTGGGGCTGTGAGCGAAATCCCGTCCGGATCTTCTTGCGGATGGAACCCAAATAGGTGATAAACCTAGACTAGAGACTTGTGTGGTTAGTCAGGTCGTGGCCGGCTCCCTAGCCAGGCTTCTGCTTTAAGGTTGCCAAGATACATGACGTGTACATGGTGGTAAGTGGCAAGAGCATGTGTGAATAAGTACACCTCTGCAGGGTAATAAATGATCTATTCGAATAGCCGTGTCCACGATAAAGGACTTCTAGGTTGCCTATACAGTTCATAGACAAGTGAAAGTGGATACTCTAAAATGCACAAGATAAGCGTGAGTGCTATGGATGGCGTTCTCGTAGGGAGACGGGAGCAGATCCATAGTGGTGTAATGATATGGTGAATATGTGGACTCGTGTGCGCCACCTCAAAAGAGTTACTTGCAGTAGTAGTTCAGGTTAGCCACTGAGTCAAAGCTGGCTTGCTCCAGTTAAACCCCACCATACCTTTGTTGATAATGATGCAAATGTAGCTAGTTCTGATGTAAGTCGTGCTGGGTACCTTTGTACTGACGTTTGCTTAATTTATGTTTTCGTAGAGAAATTTCAGTCTCGCTAGTAGTTCCGTGTGGACTTCGACGTTTAGCTTGATACCTCAGCTATGATCTTGTGCCCTCGGTAGGATCTGGTAGATAGTCAGGCATCTCTGCCTTTTTCACTTGTAGATGTCTGTACTCAGACATGTTAAGCTTCCGCATGTGCTTGTTGCTAGTATGACTTGAATGCTGGATCATCAGACCCATGTTTGTAATATCTGGCTCTTCGGAGCCTAATGAATAAATACTTTGAGTCGTAGAGTTTTCTTGTGATGCCATGTTGTATTTGCACCTATCGAGCATATTGTGTGTATGATTGAAATGCTTGGTATGTGTGGGATTTGACAACCTATTTGTTTATCCTTGGTATCCTCTCTTATGGGGAAATGTAGTCTAGTTCTTCCATTGAGCCATGGTACTCTGCTACAGCCCGGCTTACCGGAGTCCTGCTAGCCGAGTTAGTACTGCTCCCGAACACTTAGACTGGACGACATGTGATCCACTTCGTTCCTGTGTCCGTCCCTTTGGGGAATGTAACGCGATGACTTAGGGATTCCTGCTAGCCTGCTACAGCCCGGGTTCCCGGAGTCCTGTTAGCCCAGTTGCTACAGCCCAGATTTACACGCTGATGACCGACACTTTCGATGCTGGTTCATGTATGCCTGTCCCATAAGTCATTGCCACTTTGGGTTCACGACTAGTCATGTCGGCCCGGGTTCTCCGTCATATGGATGCTAGCAACACTATCATATACGTGAGCCAAAAGGCACAAACGGTCCCGGGCCAGGTAAGGTGGCACCCGTGGGAATACCGTGCGTGAGGCTGCAAAGTGATATGATGTGTTACATGCTAGATCGGTGTGACTTAGGATCAGGGTCCTGATAGCTTAGGTGGTTATAAATGATCTATTCGAATAGCCATGTCCACGGGAAAGGACTTCTAGGTTGTCTATATAGTTCATAGACAAGTGAAAATGGATACTCTAAAATGCGCAAGATAAGCGTGAGTCCAATGGATGGCGTTCTCATAGGGAGATGGGAGCGGATCCATAGTGGTGTATTGATATGGTGAATATGTGGACTCGTGCGTGTCACCTCAAAAGAGTTACTTGAAGTAGTAGGTCAGGTTAGCCACTGAGTCAAAGCTGGCTTGCTGCAGTTAAAGCCCACCATCCCTTTGTTGATAATGATGCATATGTAGTTAGTTCGGATGTAAGTCTTGCTGGGTACATTTGTACTCACGTTTGATAAATTTATGTTTTTCTAGAGAGACTTCAGTCTCGCTAGTAGTTCCGTGTGGACTTCGACATTTAGCTTAATACCTCAGCTACGATCTTGTGCCCTCGGCAGGATCTGGTAGATAGTCAGGCTTCTCAGCCTTTTTCACTTGTAGATGTCTGTAGTCAGACATGTTAAGCTTCTGCATGTGCTTGTTGCTTGTATGACTTGAATGCTGGGTCATCAGACCCATGTTTGTAATATCTGGCTCTTCGGAGCCTGACGAATAAATACTTTGAGTCGTAGAGCTTTGTTGTGATGCCTTATTGTATTTACACATATCGAGCATATTGTGTGTATGATTGAAATGCTTGGTATGTGTGGGATCCGACAACCTAGTTGTTTATCCTTGGTAGCCTCTCTTATGGGGAAATGTAGTCTAGTGCTTCCACTAAGCCATGGTAGTCTGCTACAGCCTGGTTTACCGGAGTCCTGCTAGCCGAGTAACTACTGCTCCAGAACACTTAGACTGGTCGGCCTGTGATCCACTTCATTCATGTGTCTGTCCCTTCGGGGAAATGTCACGCGGTGACTTCTAGAGTCCTACTAGCCTAGTTGCTATAGCCCGGATTCTCACGCTGATGACCGACACGTTCGATGCTGGTTCATGTATGCATGTACCCGCACGTTAGTGCCACTTTGGGTTCACGACTAGTCATGTCAGTCCGGGTTCTCTGTCATATGGATGCCAGCGACACTATCATATACATGAGCCAAAAGGAGCAAACGGTCCTGGGCCAGGTAAGGTGGCACCCGTGGGAATAACGTGTGTGAGGCCGCAAAGTGATATGATGTGTTACATGCTAGATCGGTGTGACTTAGGATCGAGGTCCTCACAACTTTGGTATCCGAGCCTGACTGCCAGTAGGATTACCAAGCCAAACTCGTCGAAGTTATATAAGGGAATTCATTGTGGAAGGGAACGTAAGACACTTTCTTCTTCTTATACACTATGCCCTTCTGATCTGAGTCAACCTATTATTTTCTACGGGGATTAAGAACTAGGCTTTCATATCTTCTATCAGGATCACGTGTTACTAATCTGTAGACTTATATGATTGTTGGTCTCAAGCCCGAGTTCAGTTCCTACTACTTCTCTGTGTTGACAATTGATCTCAGAACTTTGATATTGTGATGTTAAGGGTTATGCCACCATTTTGCAGGATGTCTCAAATCATTTTGAGCACTTACATCCGTTATGCTGTCCGAGTCATCCCACGTTTCTAAATAGTCTGATGCATTTGCAAATCCCTTCTTTCTATTCCCGATGTTCCTTTGGGCCAGTTTAACCACACTAATCGGTGAGTTGAGGTACTCTATTGCCTAGACATATATGTTGGAGCTACTATTATGACCCTAGGTGTCTTAGGGAGTCACCTAGTAATCTAGCAATGCTTTGTATTCCCAGTGTGATGATTCTGGCCATTATTCTCGAAAGCATCCCATGATGCCATTTAGTTAGTAGGCATTCTATTTCTAGGTTCTTGAACCCAAGATTCACTGTACTTAATTCGTGTAGATAGCGTTGCTTGTTCCTTTAGGATATTAGTGACCTTGTGATTGTCTTCGAGGTCCGTGGTATATCATTCCTACAAATACCATGAACCATCCTTGGCAGAAGTTCCTCGTTGAACCAAAAGATCACAACAAGAGTGCTCTCGATGAGTTCCCAATTCTATATGGTGACTCTTCCAATCCTACCTCTCTGCATGGGTTATCCGGAAGTAATATGTTGAATTTGTTCGGCATACTAATCCATGCATCCACAACTCAGAAAAACATATGTTCTTTGAGTTGTGCCTCTTTAGTTGTCTTCTGACCTTCGTCTATCAATTGATAGTCAAGAGTATGCATGCATTCGTTCATCGATGCCTGTCATTCTTGTGGTCCATCAAGCCATTCTAGTTCAGAATGACTAGGAGAAACAAACTCCAGTACCTCATCCAGTTCTAGGATTGGGGCAAAGCAGTTGTATTCCGTAGATCAAATTGCCAATCCAGCCTTTGATATGTTCTACCTTGGGATATTACCATCTTTATATCAAGAATGTCATGGGAATTGAACAACATCTTATGAATTCTCGGTACAGTGATACCACTCACCATCATTATTAATTCATTCCTCGGTCTCCGTGTTGTTGTGATCGGAGTGCCCACAAGTGAACCGTGATGTGTGAAATCAATACTCCTAGCAACCCAGTTGCTTGGTAGTTAATGGACAATACTCTCATTCTTAGCATGTTGGTTATTGAATTATCATTCTAAGATTGATCATGCTTCCTAGTCCTTATTTCTGGTGCACTCCTCTATCAATGAGATATGATTGTGTCAATCCATCACTCTCTTGGTCACATCGTCTTGCCCTGAAAAGAAAGATTGTTCTCGAGCTTAGTAACATATCGGTGGTTCGTGATTTTCCGAATATCTTCTCGGAAGTGTTACACTACAAGAAATATGCTCAATTGTGACCTTCTGGCAGTGACCATGGAAGAAATCGTCATAAATCTATGACCATTTCTATCCAATTGGTCATGGCCTATTTAGGAGAGTCGAAACCATAAACCATAGTGACTATTTTGGTCAAAAAGGTCGAAATTGACTTACACAAAATGGTCATAAGTAGACAACAGTGGTCGACAACGTTATTTGTAGCCGATTACGACCAATCCAGATGGTCATGGTGTTGTAACATGGATGACTGGATGTCCACATCATCAATTTTACCTATGTGTCGTGTCATTTTGGCTTATGTGTTGGTTGTAGCGTCAGTCCGTCCATAGATTGACATGTTGACTAAACTGGGTCTACATTTACAGACGGGGCCAACTAACACAGTATAAATGACATGTGGGACCCGTTCCACAAAGGTGAATAAAGCAGAAAAAGGCGAAAATTCACTTTGGCTCATAGGTGTATATACACCCATTGCCTAAATACATATTTTAAAAAGTTAAAAAAATTCGAGAAAAAAATCCCGCGTGTAAATCCGGACACTATATGTGTGTGCACCAAGTTTCAATGAAAAATGACATTTTTGTGGCTTGTGTAAAAAAGACAATTTTTTATGCTTGATTACAGCTATTCACAAGCCATTTTTAATCTTTTTTACAAATGCAACCAAAATGCCCTTGTTCACCGAAATTTTGTGTGTGAACATAGGATGTCCAAATGTACACACGAGATTTTTTCTATACATATTTCATAATAGGTGTATCTACATCTAAGACCCAAAACGCCACTCTCAAAGAAAAAAAAGGACCCATCCCACAAAGTTGAATAAAGCAAAAAAGAAAGGCCATCGCGCCAAAACGCCACTCTTAAAGAAAAAAGGACTCGTCCCAGAAAGGTGAATAAAGCAAAAAAGAAACCACACCACGTGATTCGAACTAGCTACCAGTCGAGTTGCTCTAAGGAGACAAACCACCACACCGTAACAAAGAGACTGGTACATTCTCGCCCGTAACCTATTTAATGGGTAGTGTCGAGTGGGCTTGGGCCTTGGTGGGACAAGGGAACCTTTTTTCTTATATATTTTTCGTCCGCCGAGTGGGCCAACTACTCGTTTTAGGCACTCGAAAAATGGAAAATGATATTTCCGTGCGAAGAAAATGAATACTTTGTTAAGAAACATTGTTTTCCATTCCAAGATGCTCCCTTGTGCACAATATGAGATAATTTTAACAAACTATGCCATGAATGTTGTCATAACATTAGCCATTTCAGGATCTTCTCCACATTGAATGTCTTCCTCCTTTGGGAGGGGGGTGGGTCGTGAGCATCCGATCCTTTCGTCGTCGTCAGCGATGGAGGGTATAATAAATGATTATCATTTTCTAATCCATCAATAAACGGTTAGATGCTTCTTATTGTTCTGAGATTTTCTAGCTTAATTGTAAACGGTTGTGATCTTGATATTTTAGTTAATTGTACATAAGTTGTGGACTAATATTTTCCAAAAATGATGTGGTCCATTTTATAAGACATATTTGTAGTTTTTTTCTCTTAAAATGTAGAATATTTGGGTCCAAAATTTGAAGATTCCAGCGTGAGACAACCGGCCAATGAGAAGCAAGGAACCACTATCACGCGGATCACCCAGTCGAAGGCGATCTGAGCCGTCTATCAAACGCCCATCAACGATGGAGGTTCTCCTGAGAAACCCAAACCCTAACCCACCTTTCCATCCTCACCCATTCCCCAGATCCAATCGAGGCACCCCGCCGCCCCCGCCTTCGTCTCCCTCCCGCGATTCCCACCGCTGCCACCCCCACCCACCACCGCCGACCTCGTCTCCGCCATGCATCCTCTCCCCTCGCCTTCCTCCGCGGCTCCAAGGCTCGGCGCTCGGCGAGGGGGAAGCAGTGATGCTGAGGTGTAGGACGGGGATGGGGTGCATGTTCGACTGCTTCCGTGTGGCCGCCGACTCCCCGCGCATCGGGCGCGCCCGCACCAAGATCCCCTCGGATCTAGGCTCGGCGGAGCGGAGATGAAGATCACGGCGCTCGTCGTGCTGAGGCCGTCGGCCGGAGGCACCGGGGGCTCCTCCTCCAGCGGCGGGTAGGGCTCCAAGGCGCTTGTGCTAGCCAACGCCACAGACATCAGCCACTTCGGCTTCTTCCGGCGCGGCACCGCGCGCGAGTTCATCGTCTTCGTCGCCCGCACCATCGCCCAGCGCACCCAGCCTGGCCAGCGCCAGTCTGTCCAGCATGAAGGTAACCACCCATCTCAGATCTTCTTGCCGCTACCTGGTATAGTTTACTTTGTGATACTAGAGCAAGGGCGACATGGGTGATTGCCGATCTCTTCAAAGTAGCTTGTATCCCTATCTGGTAGTTCATGTGATGCGCTGTAGGATTCACAGTTGCACAGTGATCTTGTTGCTAAAGTAGCGTTGTAGACTTGTGTTTCTGCCCATAATGATTCCCTTTGTTCAAGGGTGTCCCGGCTGCAGAGGTGGTAAGTGGGGTGCCTCTCTGTTCATAGTTCACATAGTACTACTTTTGGTTGCATTCAGATGGTTTATTTGTTCGATTAACTTTAGTATTTCAGGTTTTAAGTGTCCTATGTGTCTGTCTCCAAATGATTTTGTTGCATATACCGTGTTCACATAGTTCTATTATCTGAAATTTTTGGAAGAATCATAGAAGAATTTTGAAATCCCTATTATAACAAATACTGAAATATTAGTACTGCTCCTAGATGTTTCTCAAAAATTAATGATATTCGTTTGAATTTTACTGGGCTATACAGCCAAGTATATGCACACTATGGCAATATGCAGCCTTGAGATAAATATAAATATTTTCCAAGGGTGTATTAACATGTGCCGCTCACTTCAAATTAAAAGGATGTGGGTGGATCATTTAAAATGCATAACACTTTTCAACTTTAGTGATTAATCTGCACTTATGGTGCCGTTACCTCTTTTGTTATTTCTGATACTTTTCTTGTCTACAGGACAATGAAAGTCCTTTGTTTGGAGAGGGAAACCAAGTTGAAGTGAGTGGAAAATACTTCAGTGCATCCTGGAGTCTAGCTACTGTTCTTAAAGTGATTGGTGCTTCACAATTTCTAGTACAGTACATGCATACTGAAAATGATGGGTACATGAAGTTTTTTGAAACAGAAACTTGTTCATGGCCCTACTTGTGTCGAAAAGTGCCAAACTTGAAACAAAAACTTGTAGTAGCGGGCATGGAGCTTAGTTCTTCAAGCATAACCTTTTAAAGCAGAAATCAGTGCACCTCATTGTTATTTTTTTCCCTACTGCTTTAAGCACTGTTGGTACAACATGAACTGGACTTCTTGGGGGTGACTGGATTTTGGGCAAACTTTGTTGCTAATATTGGCCAAATTATGTGTGCATACTCCATCTAATCTAATATATAAATCTGAGATCTTGAAGCTTCATTCCTTTGGTCACCCAAGATATGTTAATGAAATGCTTTTGTCACTCCATTTGTTTGTGAATTTGCCAACCTATTCTCATGTGACTCAGTGAGCATGCATTCATGTTTTTCTGTAGGTCTATTTAGCATGACCCAGTGCTATGTGTTTTTAGCTACTTTAGCATTCAAATGAGCATAACGATGAACTCGGATCCAGGGCATGTACTCTAACCAGATACAATCTGCCATATTTAGAAATTCCTGGATACCAGATACAACTATGCCCTTAATTAGTAAATTTCCTTCAACAACCCATGCTTATGATCTGAGAACACTCTATTTGTGTACTGATGTACATTGGATGCCCGGCTTTTAATTTTGAGTGTGTGTAATGTGATGTCTGGCATTCACTTGAAGTGGCACTCCTATATTTGCTTATAATATAAATACTTGTTTATGCATACAATGCAAATATTTTGTTTATGCATGCCTGAACTCCTAGCTAGCACTTGCCAACTTATTCTCTGGTTTCCTATTAATTAAATGGTACACCCTCCGTTCCAAATTACTCGTCGTGGTTTTTTGTTCTGGTTTCCTGCCTCTTTGATTTGTTCGAGTATTATCTGCACATTAGTTCTTTCATTGAGTAGTGTGTATTTTTTGCTCATCTAGGTTTGAAAACTAGTTCCTTGCTCTGCTCTGCTCCTACTAGGTGCTCGCAGAGGAGGCCAAGGCGCAGTAAGACAAGGCCGTCTTCAAGGTGCTCGATCTGGTACGATCTTTTAACCTCGGAAGGTTGAACCTCTCACCAACGACGACCGTCATCGGTGAGCTGCTGGTTGCCTCGGCCTCCCGCGGCATCTCCGACCGCCCCTACTCTTCTGACGAGCACAGGTTGCAGCTCCTAGAGAGGTATGCACCTCCGTCCTTCCCCTTCCGCTACTGATGCTGCTCAGATTCCCCAGTCTTACTCATCTTGTCTCTTGTGTAGGGTGCATGGATGCCACTTCTTCCACCAGCGACCCTCCCCTCGGCGCCCAGCCTGTGGAACACTTCGAATCTTTGGAGTCGCCATTGTCTTCCTGCAGGTAGCACCCCCCTGTCCCTCCCCATCCTCCATTCCCTGCAGTTCCGTTTTTTCTTGAAGTCATCTTACATACCTGCATAATTAGGCACATATGCTAAAGTGAAACTAGTGCTATATTGCATCAAATGGTTATTTCTGGATTTGGTACCAGTTTTGGCCTGGCTTGTGCTTCATACCTTGCTTTGGTTTTCAGTAGCAAGTAGTGCCTTAGTACCTTTTCTATCATCTGGTGTCCATGGATCAAAATTTTGGCTGTTATGTATTTATTGTAGTATCAAGAATGGCTCAAACCTGAAGTTCTTAAGCTGTACATATAGCTATGCTCCATTCTTTTGTGCATTTTAATTTAGTGTTGGTGTTTATTTGATGCCCATGTTTAGAAACAAACTATTGTAGGATAAATAGGTTAATCTTCTTGGTTTGTTCGTGTGCAGATGACTGATGAGCTGATCTTCCACCAGTGGTAGCGGGAGGTGGTGCTGGAGCAGTGCATCGATCAGCAGATCATCCTGCCATTTGGGCAGGGAGAAGCTGGGACAGCCCTAATGCAGTAACATCACCATGTGGCAAATCCAGTAGATTGACACAATATTGGTGCTTGGGTGACGGGACAAAGTATGTGTACCAGTCCTGGTACAAGATATTCGTGCTTCTCATTGATGTTATGTGTGATCAGCTAAAATTTGTGCTTCTCGTCCAATCTATGTTGATGTGCGCTTGTGCACTTGTTGGGCCTTGAACCTTGCTGTGTAGAGGAGTCGATTGATGTATTGTATTTCATGTGATGTGTTGCTAAAATGAAATATATGAAATATTTTATTATGTTGTATTTGTTTTCTAATGGGCCTATCCTTAAATGCGCATGCTTTTGATAAAATAATGCATCAGCCCAAACAAATCAAACCAATTCAATTAAGAAAATAGGTATTGGGCTGGCCCCATGTCAGCTAGATTGGTGGATTGGGCTGTGAAATTTATGATGATTGGGCCAGGCCCATGTAGGCTAGATTGGTGGACTGGGCTACGAAATTTATGATGATTCCATTTGGTCACTAACAATGCCACGTCAGCTCAGCCAGATCAAATCCTACGTTGCTCAGGCAAATGGGTAGTGACCTTTCTGAAAATTTGGTCTTTAGTCCAGTTATGACCAAAATTCCAAAAAGGTCAAGTTTGTTCGTTCTTGATGGCCAACTGTTGACCTTCTGAATTTGGTCAAAAAAGGTCAATAAACGATAAATATGACGAATCAACGACCAAAATGGGGAGTCATAATTGACCGTATTTCTTGTAGTGTTACCAGGTTGTCACCTGACCGATATGTTGAGTTCGTGATCAAGTTGGTATCTTGTAGCCACCCCTTTCTCCAAGAATCTATGTTGGATACCCCTGAGCTAGTTGGTTAAGCTCCACAACAACTTGGAGAGTTGGAAGATAAGAGCTTGCCTAACTTAGTTCATTCCAAAGGGATATCTTTGTGTTTGTGTGTTAGTTGAAGAAAGATGATATCTTCATCGATTGGTCCCTGTGATCAGTTGTTGGACCTATTGTCCTATCAAAACTTTGATTTGAGTATGGGCCAACACCAAATCAAATCAGTACCAATGATGTTTGTAATGTTGTATTACTCATGGTTGATCCCTCGAGCATACATCATTACATCTTTTGGTCTGATCAATGCTATCATCTTGTTCACATAACCACGTAACCCCATCTTATGGAAATCTTGATAAATTGTTGTTGAGCCCATCGACAACGTTTTTATCTCCTCCATGATTCATGTTGAACATTAAGCTAGTGTTGGAAACTTTGTAGGCAATGCTTTCATGTTCCGTTCATCAAGCTTATGCTTGGATGGAAGAAGTGACTTCCTCGAATTCATGTGCATTCTATGCATGTTGCTGCTATGGATACGAGAAAGATTATTTTTGCTTCCTCCGGAATCATCCCAAGTTAGTCACACATATGCGCGAAGTACTCTATGGTTTGATAGGTTGGCCGCCTCCACTCCATATGTGTTTCCTAGCACACCATGCCACTGATTGATTTGCTCAAGGAAAAGGAGCGTGTTGTGCTAATTCTAGAGCATGCAGAAGATTTCGTTATCCTCGATGATGGTTCCCAACCAGAACTCGGTAGTATTTTTATTATAAGACTACTATGTGGTCATGCTTGTATGGGACAGCGTGTTCACATGTTGTAGCAAAACCCGCTCACATTTTGGAGCTTTCTATCGTAGTTCCTTTCCTGAGAATCTTGCAACGTCATCTCGTCGATTTGTGTTACAATCCTTCCTTTCAGTCATGATGAGTCTGGAATATCCTGACACCAACCAGATCTGAATCTCACATAGATATGATGGTTGGAACGTTTTCGAAGAACTATAATATTGGTCTCTCTGTAACCCGGTAAAGTGGATGTCCTTGCCAACACACCCAGCCGGAAGACCCATTATTGCAGTATCTTGATTGAGAAAGTTGGCCACCTCCCCATAAGGATTTCGTAAGATTTACTCCGGTAGTTGTTCCTTATGGATTCTTGTGCTCCCAAAGTCCGACCTTTTACTTGATGTTCTATATACCAAACCATATCTATAAATGGGGTACGCTAGCACATCAGGGAGAACAATAGAAGAGGAGTGCTAAATGTCTGTCGGTCGATCATCCAGATTTCGTCTCTGGCCTCTCAATGGTGAAATCTGAGAAAGTGTTGTCTTCCTTTGCATCTGCATTGTCCATCACTATTCTTCATGGTAGTATGATGTGTTGCCAGGATCCCCGACATGGATGTTGGTAAGACCTTGATGAGTATGGAAATGCTCAAGTTCTTGAGAGCACGCGCAAGCAAAATCATCCCTTGTGTTGTCTTCAACAAGGTAGTCCACATCATCCATTCTAGTCTGAGTATGCCATTCTTTTAAACTTCGTCAAACGATCATTTGTGATTTGCCTTAGGCTGGTATAGAGAGTTTCTATGATCTAGATATCAAAAGTAATTCTTTTTGCCACTTAGGGGATAATTTTACGAGTCACACCTCCTTGAAGGTGCCCTAGTATGGGATCATGTCAATTATTTCCTTGCTACTTTGAAACCTTGCACCATCTTACTCAAGCGTGGAATTGTTGCCTACCAACTTGAATCTTCGGCATCTAATTTCCATCACCCTGATGCGAGTGCTGTGTCTCAGCTCCAGAGATGTTCAACGTCTCATTCCGTGAGTTGATTGATCTTTCAGAAGATCGATTCCTATAGAGTTTCTTTCCGTCATCATCGTGTTGGACAAAGATCTCGAAGGCAAAGAAGTCAAGATCAATATGATGCAACGAATCAACATCTTCAAGAATGCAATGGATTTTGGAGTTTGTGCCAGTTCCATGTCCCATCTGTCTTCTTACCTTACGTCTTGAATCTTGGGGCGAGATTCTTGTTTAGTAGGGTGAGTTGTCACATCCCTAGCTTCAGCCTTGTTGTGGACTAGTCTTGGTTGTTGCATCATGTTTAAATTTTCTTAAACCTGAAATGGGGATGTTCAAACCCTAGCACAAAATGAAATGCAACTAGGGTCAAAATAAAAATATTTTCAATGAATCCAAAATGCCCTTCAAAATTGTTCATTATTTATGGAAAGAGGTTAAAACCTTTACCACAGGTCATGCACATTTTTCCCATGGCATTTATGGTCTTTGAATTAAAATAATATTGTATTTGAAGTGGAGCTATAAATTCCTATAAAATATTTGGTAGCTCCAAATATTCTGAAACTTGGTTAGGGCCTCTATTTTAAATCAGATAGTGGCCACAAAAGTTTTCAAGATTTTATCAAGTGATTTAGTATTTTTACTAAATTAGAAACAAGTTACAGAAAATAGAAAAAGAGAAATATTAGAGAGGGAGAGAGAACTTACCTAGCGCCCACAAACCGGCCCAGCAGTGTAGCTGTCCAGCCCAGCCCACCAGCACCCCCCTTGTCATCTTCCTCCTCTGCCAGAAGGACTGGGTGCGTGGTCGCCCCGCGCGCGCACGCTCTACGCCAGCTCCTGCTTGCCGCCTCCCCCGGGACGCCCTGGAGACGCCGCACACCCCCTAACCCCCTCACTCACTCTCTTCCATCCTCATCCCCGCCTCTGCCGCTCTATCTCTCTCTCTCTCTCTCTTCCGAACCCGAACGTCGCTGTCGGCTCCTTTTGCTGTCCACGCACTCCCCGCCATCCCCTCGACCGCCCGTCTTGTTTGAGAGCTCTGCCACGTCGTCTTCTTTGTCCTCGACAAGCCACGCCAGCCGAGAGGGCCTGGAACGTCGCCATCGCCGTCGTCTTCATCGTCGGCCGCCCGAGATGGCCGCCGTTGTTTCATCGTCACCAAGCCGTCCCTGAGCGCACTGAGACTGCCATCAATGCCACCATGAGCTCCTCTTCGATTCCCCTCTCTCCTCGCGCATTTTTGCTCGCTCTAGCCACGCCAATCGCTGGAGCCGTGAGCTTCCGGCCGCCGTCCATGTCACGGCCACAACCACATTAGCTGGTGCTCGCATTCGAGCATGTCACTTCACTCAAAGCACGCCCAGGAACCCGCAGACACCACCAGCTCGCCCGAAGATGCCCTGTAGTGTCGTTTCCGTCAAGGTCCGAACTCCGGCCACCGCGGAACTTGACGCTGTTCGACGTATCTGGCCACCCCGTGACTAACTTATGGCACCTTTGGTTGCGGCGCGCTGCCAGCAACCCATAGCCGCAAACCGCGCTCGAAACCATTCCCTGTAGCGCCTCCCCGCAGCGTCTCCGTCGTCGGTTTTGGTCACCGCCGGCCAAACTCCGGCGATGTCGATGTGGACCGTCATTAGCCACTAATGACCCTGCTAATTAACCCCCTGACCAACTTACATATGGGTCCCACGCCCTTAATTAACCATAGTTTAGTTTCTGACTAGTTTTAATCAATCACAGTGGCCCCACAAGTCAGAGTTGACCGTGCTGACGTTGACGTTGACCGGACCCACCTATCCGTGACACTGATGATGTCGGGTCACTAACCAGTGGACCCCATTGGTCAGGCTTGACCTGGGATGGCGCCGTTGACCTGATGACGCCAGCATGATGTCATGCTGATGCAGTATTGATTTCCTGGATTTAAAATAATTCAGAAAATTTCAGAAAATATCCAAAACTTCCAAAATTCATAGTAATTCAACCGTAACTCCAAATCAAACAAATTATATATGAAAAATGATCAGAAAAATCTAATCTATCCATCTGTACTGGTTTCATGCATGTTTAAACAACTTAAGCTTGCTGTTTAGATCAAAACATGATAATGCACTTTATAAGTTCTTAGTTTGAATTTGAATTTGAACCTTTGGTTCAAATCAACTCAAACCCTTATGTTCTTAGCTGCATTAGCTCAAATCACAACATATTGCCATGTCACATTCATGCATCATATTGTTTGCATTGCCTTGATCGTGTTCCTTCTCTATTACCGGTATTTGTCCCCTCTCAGTAAACGAGGTCCCAACGATGAGTTCGATGACACCGATGAAGAGCTATATTATCTTCGGAAGTGCCAGGCAAGCAAAACCCCCTTGTTCATTCTGTTACAATCCCACTCTCTCGCTCCTGCTCTCTTTTACTACATTAGGACAACAACGATTTAACGGTTACATGTTGTGGTAGTTGAACCCCTTCTCCTCTGCATGACCTGTTATTGCCACAGTAAATAGATGAAACCCACTAGCATGAGTAGGAGTTGTTTGAGCCCTGATGTGCCTACTCATTCATGCTTGTTTGTCATGCCTGCTACTGCTTAGAGTGGAGTCAGGTCTAATTCATCAGGGATGAATTGGAATGGAGATGAACATATCCTACTGTGTGTGCTATGTGTGTGAACACGATTTGGTAATGGTAGCGGTGAGAGGCCATGTAGGAGTACATGGTGGGTTGTCTCATTGAAACCGTCCTCAGGAACTGAGTTTTGTGTTTGTGATCCATGAACAATTACTACCACACATTGGGTTTCGGTAACTCGACCCCTCTCGGCTTATTAATCACCTCGATCTCTGTCCAGGAGTTGCAACTAGTTTCTGGTGTTTGTACGATATGTGTTGGGGGCCATGCGTAGCGTTGACCCTAGGGGTGGGCTATGATTCGGTAGAGACACGAGGCGCAGTGTACCGGGACGCCCTTTGGTGCCTCGGGAACCCTGCTCTCATCGTTTGGGGCCATGAGCGAAACCCCGGCCGGATCTCCTTGCGGATGGAACTCAAATAGGTGATAAACCTGGACTGGAGACTTGTGTGGTTAGTCAGGTCGTGGCCGACTCCCTCGCCAGGCTTCCGCTTGAAGGTTGCCGAGATACACGACATGTACGTGGTGGTAAGTGGCGAGAGCGTGCGTGAAGAAGTACACCCCTGCAGGGTTATAAATGATCTATTCGATTAGCCGTGTCTGCGGTAAAGGACTTCTGGGTTGCCTATACAATTCATAGACAAGTGAAAGTGGATACTGTAAAATGCACAAGATAAGCGTGAGTGCTATGGATGGCGTTCTCGTAGGGAGACGGGAGCGGATCCATAGAAGTGTATTGATATGGTGAATATGTGGACTCGTGTGCGGCACCACAAAAGAGTTACTTGCAGTAGTAGTTCAGGTTAGCCACTGAGTCAAAGCTGGCTTGCTGCAGTCAAACCCCACCATCCCTCTGTTGATAATGATGCATATGTAGTTAGTTCTGATGTAAGTCTTGCTGGGTACATTTGTACTCATGTTTCCTTAATTTATGTTTTTGTAGAGAGACCTCGGTCTTGCTAGTAGTTCCATGTGGACTTCGACGTTTAGCTTGATACCTCAGCTACGATCTTGTGCCCTCGGCAGGATCTGGTAGATAGTCGGGCTTCTCAGCCTTTTTCACTTGTAGATGTCTGTACTCAGACATGTTAAGCTTCCACATGTGCTTGTTGCTTGTATGACTTGAATGCTGGGTCATCAGACCCATGTTTGCAATATCTGGCTCTTCAGAGCTTAATGAATAAATACTTTGAGTCGTAAAGTTTTGTTGTGATGCCATGTTGTATTTTCACATATCGAGCATATTGTGTGTATGATTGAAATGCTTGGTATGTGTGGGATCCGACAACCTAGTTGTTTATCCTTGGTAGCCTCTCTTATGGGGACTTGTAGTCTAGTGCTTCCACCGAGCCATGGTAGTCTGCTACAGCCAGGTTTTCTGGAGTCCTGCTAGCCCAGTTACTACTGCTTCAGAACACTTAGACTGGTCGGCATGTGATCCACTTCGTTCCTGTGTTTGTCCCTTCGCGGAAATGTCACGCAGTGACTTCCGGAGTCCTGCTAGCCTGCTACAGCCCGGGTTCCCAAAGTCCTGTTAGGCCAGTTGCTATAGCTCGGATTCACACACTGATGACCAACACGTTCGATGCTTGTTCATGTATGCCTATCCTCGTAAGTCAGTGCCACTTTGGGTTCACGACTAGTCATGTCGTGTCACATCCCTAGTTCTGGTATGACCTAGGCTAGCCTTCATGTTTGCATCATATTTAAATTTCATTTAAATTTGAAATGGGGATTTGTGAAACCCTCAGAATTCATTTCTGGAAATGATCCAGATAAAAATTGCTCCAAAAAGGTTCAAGAAAATGTTCATGTTGCTCTCTGAAAATATTGGACAGAGATAAAATTCAAACAAATATTTTTAGGAACTCATAAATATTTATTTTGGCCATTTGGAATTAATGCAATAATTATTTGCATTGGATATATATATGTTATATATATTATATATGTCCAATAATTGTGATTTTTACTGTGGGGCTTTGGAATAATCCAATTAGTTCCTACAATAATTTTCAGAAGAAAATAAATTGGTTTAGTATTTTACTAAACCATAAACAAATGTCAGAAAAATAGAAAAGAAAAACAAAATGGAAAAACCTACCTGGACCTTACCAGCGGCCGCGCACTATGCAGCCCAACTGGCCAGCCCGGCCCATCCCCACCTCCCTTGTCGCCTTCCTCCTCTTGCCAGGAGGATGAAGGGCGCGTGGTCGCCGTGCGCGAGCACACGCCGGCCACCTCCTGCTTCCCTGCTCGCCGCTGGAGGCACCCGACGACGCCACGCGCCCCCCCGGACCCTCTCACTCTCCCCAGTCCTCTCCTCTCCTCTCCCTCGCTTTCTCGCTCGCGACCAAGCGCGTTCGTCGCCGCTGTTCGCCATTGTCGTAGCCACCGCCTCCCCCTCGCCCTCTCCCCATGCTCAGAACCTCCGCCACATCGCCAGCTACCTCCTCGTCGAGCCACGCACCTCCGGACGGCCTGCATCGCCGCCATCGTCTTCCTCCTCGGGCTCCGCCGTCCGCCGCCGTCAATTCATCGCCATTGGACCTCCCCCGAGCTCTCTAACGCCTCCACCGCATCTGCCGTGAGCCCCGCCACCATTTCCCCCTCTCCGTTTAGTCGCTCGTGCGCCGTAGCATCGGTCCCCACCATGGCCATAGCGCTTCACCGCTGTCCATGTCGCCGCCGTCGTCTCGGCCCGCCTCCACCCAAACCGAGCACCCCATCACGCTCCTGGTGCCACGGGGGTGCCGCAGAGCCCCTCGGGTGGCCTTCCCGTGCCTCGCAGCCCGCTCCTGCCCGTAGCCGTGCTCCGGCCGCCGCAGATGACCTCATCGCGGTCGCCTCCGGCCAGCCCACGGCCTCCCACGTGTCCCACTGGATGTGCGCGAGCCTGGGCATCGCGTATGTTGCCTCCGCCGCCCAAATGGTCACCGGAGGACCAAATCCGAGGCCCTCCACCGCGTTCTACCTCGCCGGCAGCTAAACGTCGGCGGGTTGATCGTGTTTGACCCCCCAGTTGACCAGTTTAACCCGTATGGGTCATTGACATGTGGGGCCCGGCCCTATTAATTTTTAGTTAGGATTAGTTTAACCACTAATTAAACCCTGATTAACTAATTGGGTCAGTGACGTGTGGGCCCAAACCCATTAACTAAATCAGTTTAGGTTTAATTTAATTTAGAATTAGCCACAGACACTGACGTGTGGACCCCACACGTCAGGTTTGACCTGGTCAGCCGGCTTTGACCTCCTGACGCAATGGTGCTGTCATGCTGACGCAATATATCTTTTCTGGTTTTAAATTAAATCAGGAAATTCCAGAAAATGCTATAAACTTCAAAAATTCATAGAAATTCAACCGTAGCTCAGATTGAAATAATTTATATATGAAAAATGATCAGAAAAATTCAATCTATCAATCTGTACCATTTTCATGCATGAAAAACAAACCTATACATGTTGTACAAGTGAAACACTAAAATGGCTTATATAAAGAGCTTATTTTGTAGATGCATTTGAATCTTTGGTTCAAATGGATTTCATCCGAATAAAAGCTAGTTGTATTAGCTCAATCAGCATCACATATTCATGCCATGATCATGCATCATATTGTTGCATATGGTTGTGTATTGATTACCGACACCGTTCCTTCTCGATAGGTCATGCTCCGGAGACCGTTTCAGAGTACCTGTTTGAGGAGCAGTGCCTTCCTTGTTGATCTACCAGGCAAGCAAACCCCCTTGTTCATTCCGATACAATCCTACTCTCTCGCTCCTGCTCTCATTTGTTGCATTAGGACAACAACGATTCAACTGCTACTTTATGCTGCAGTAGTTGAACCCATTCCTCTGCATGACCTGTCATTGCCACAGTAAATAGTTAAAACCCACTAGCATGTGTAGGAGTTGATTGAGACATGTTGTGTTCTTGCCATGACATGCCTGCTATTTCTTAGAGTTGTGTTAGGTCCGATTCATCGGGAATGAATCGGAGTGCAATGCTATGTTCTGATGTTGAGAGTTAAGTGTGTGAACACGATTTGGTAAAGGTAGTGGTGAGAGGCCATGTAGGAGTACATGGTGGGTTGTCTCACTGGAACCGTCCTTAAGCACTAAGTTCCGTGTATGTTGTCCAATGACCAGCTACTACCACACATTGGAATGCTTAAGTGCCCCTCTCGACTTATTAGTCAATTTGATCTCTGTCCAGGAGTTGCAAATAGTTTCTGGTGTTTGTAGGTAGTGTTAGTAGTCTACCAAGTGGCACCCGACCAGGTGGGCTTGGGATAGACTAGGCACAAGTGGCACAGTGTACCAAGCGTAGATCCATCCGACGAGGTGGGCTTGGGAACCCTGCACACATCATTTGGGGCCGTGAGCGACACCCCGGCCGGATCTCCTTGCGGATGGAACCCGGATAGGTGATAAACCTGGACTAGAGTCTTGTGTGGTTAGTCAGGTCGTGGACGACACCCTCGCCAGGCTTCCGCTTGAAGGTTGCCGAGATACATGACGTGTATATGGTGATAAGTGGTGAGAGCGTGTGTGAAGATGTACACCCCTGCAGGGTTATCAAATCTATTCGAATAGCCGTGTCCTCGGTTATGGACTTCTTGGATGCTTACATGGTACATAGACAACTTAAAGTGGATACTCTAAAATGCTCAAGACAAGTGTGAGTGCTATGGATGGCCTCCCGTAGGGAGACGGGAATCAATCCATAGTAGAGTATTGATGTGGTGATTAGTGGACTCGTGTGCGCCACCTCAAAAGAGTTACCGGCAGTCGTAGTACAGATTAGCCACTTAGTCAAAGCTGGCTTGCTGCAACTGAACCCCACATTGCCTCCTTGATACTAATGCATGTATGATACGACATGATGTAAGTCTTGCTGAGTACCTTTATACTCACATTGCTTTATTTATGTTTTCTGAAGCGGAGACTCCAGTCTTACTAGTTTACTTGGACTTCGACGAGTAGCTTGCACCTCAGCTACGATCTTGTGCCCTTGGGAGGGACTTGTAGATAGTCATGCCTCTTAGCCTTTTTCTTTTTTAGTTGTCTGTACTCAGACATGTAATGCTTCCGTTGCTTGTATGCTCTGAATGATGGGTCACGTGACCTCTGTTTGTATTTAGTTCTATGTGGCTCTTCTGGGCCTTTATCTATATGAGTTCGCGTTATGTTGTGATGCCATGTTGTATAGCACATACTTGCATGTTATGCATATGTGTGATGTGTATTGCTATGTGTGGGGTCCGACAATCTAGTTGTTTATCCTTGGCAGCCTCTCTTATGGGGAAATGTAGTCTAGCGCTTCTTTGAGCCATAGTAGTGCGCTACAGCCCGGTTCACTGGAGTCCTGCTAGCCCAGCACTACTGCTCAGGACACTTGACTGGCCGGCATGTGTTTCACTTCGTTCTGTGTCTGTCCCTTCAGGGAAATGTCACGCGGTGACATTCGGAGTCCTGCCTAGCCTGCTACAGCCCGGGTTCCCCAGAGTCCTATTAGCCCAGTGCTACAGCCCGGATTCACACGCTGCTGACCGACATGCTCGATGTGAATCATGTATGCCTGTCCCCATAGGTTAGTGCCGCTTTGGGTTCACGACTAGCCATGTCGGCCCAGGTTCTCTGTCAAATGGATGCTAGTGACACTATCATGTACGTGAGCCAAAAGGCGCAAACGGTCTCGGGCCATGGTAAGGCGACACCCGTGGGAATACCGTGCATGAGGCCGCAAAGTGATATGAGGTGTTACAGGCTAGATCGATGTGACTTAGAATCGGGGTCCTGACCGCTTTGTTATCAGAGCCTGACTGCCTGTAGGATTTCCAAGCCAACCTGGTCGAAGTTGAGTCTAGAAATTCTTTAGCTGTATAGGGGAATTGATTGTGGAAGGGAACGTAAGGCTATTTTTACTCCTTATACCTCATGGCCTTCTGATCTGAGTCATCCTATCCTTCCTACATGGTTAAGGAACTAGGCTTCCTCTTCTATCTATCAGGATCACATGTTACTACTCTGTAGTCTCTTAGGATGGGTTGATCAGAGTCATATCCCAGTTCGAGTACTTCCGTTGTAGTCTGTTTAGTAACATCTCAGAACCTTGAGTGATGATGTTGAGTTTGGTGCTACCCCATCATTTGCAGGATGTCTCATTTTGAGCATTTTATTGCCGTTATGCTGCCGGAATTGTCCTAGGAGTTCAAGAGATAGTATTTTCCTCGTACTATATTCTACATCCTTTTGATGATGCTGATTGCATCCTTTGTTTCCTTGGTTGGTTCTTCAGGATGTCATCAGTTAACCGAAGTTCTGTTGCTCGTAGCCGGAACCACGGAGATGGTAGGGATGAGGATCCTCCCGACCAGTCTTCGTTGGCAGAGTTCATGTTAGAGATGGAGAAGAACAAGCGTGAGACTAACGACTTGTTAGCACGTATTGAGGAGAACATCTCCCATCAGTGCAAAGAGTCAGCAACCATCTATGATTTCATTGGTCTGAAACCACCTACCTTCCATCATTCCATCGAACCACTCGATGCAGATGACTGGCTTCGTAGTATCACTCACAAGCTGCGTTCTGCGAACGTAGCTGAAAGTGACAAGGTCACCTATGCTACATATCACCTGGAAGGTCCTGCTAGTCTTTGGTGGCAGAACTATGAGGGTATGCTTCCAGCTGGCCAGATAACCACCTGGAGAGATTTCACTGAGGCTTTTCGCGAGCATCACATTCCTCAGGCTCTCATTGACCGCAAGAGAGAAGAGTTCTGTAGTTTCACCTAGAGTAAGATGGCTGTTGATGCTTACAGTAGGGAATTTGAGAACCTTGCCCGCTATGCTACAGAAGAGGTGTCCACAGTCGCCAAGAAGCAGGCCAGGTTCCAGAAGGGTCTTAACCCTAAGTTGCGTCATGATCTCCACCTGCATCACTGTGATACATTCCAGGCTCTTGTGAACAAGGCCATTAATGCAGAGACAGCTCAACTCACTTACGAGGAGTCTCGTAAGCACACCCGTGATTTGGGTTCTTCTTCCGGTTCTACTTCGTAGAAGCGCCGGATTTGGGTTCCGAACTCCGCTCTTCCACCCGGTTATACACCAAGGCCTTCTTGTGTGGCACCTCACCCAGTTCAACCGTATGCTACACCCACGCCTATTGGTAGACCAATTGTCAATGCGGGTCCATTTCCTACCTCCAAGATTTGTTACAAGTGCGGCGAGCCCGGCCACATTGCCCGTATTTGCACTCAGACCCGTGTTGCTCCACCCCAGCCCGGGAAGTCTGTTGGCCGTGGTAGTAAGCTATCACACCAGATGATCAGTGCCAAGTCAGCTCCCACTGAACTTGGACGTGTGCATCACGTCTCAGCTAAAGACGCTCATGATGATCCAGATGTCGTTCTTAGTACACTCCTTGTCAACAGTCATCCAGCTTCGGTTCTATTCGATACTGGAGCATCTCACTCCTTCATTTCTGAAAGCTATGCTAACTTGCACAACATGTCATTTTGTGATATGCCCTCTCCACTAGTCATTCAAACTCCTGGATCCAAATGGCAAACTTCTAGTGTAAGCCATGGTAATGAAATCCTTGTTGACAGACTTGTATTCCTTGCATCACTTATAGCCCTCAAGTCTACAGATATCAACATCATCTTGGGTATGGACTAGATGAAAGCCCATTATACCAAGATTGATTGTTACACAAGGTCTGTTCAGCTTACACACCCAGCTGGCAAGATAGTCACCATCTCCACTAGAGTTTCAAAGCGCCAACTCTATTCTCTTAATGCCAGCCCTCTTCCAGGCCTTGAAGATATCCCGGTAGTTCGTGACTTCCCGGATGTCTTTCTAGAGGAACTGCCAGGTATTCCACCTGACAGAGATGTAGAGTTTGTCAAAGATCTTATCCCAGGAACCGCCCCAATCTCTAGGAGACCTTACAAGATGGCACCCTTAGAACTAGCTGAGCTTAAGAAACAGCTCGATGAATCCTTGCAAAAGGGTTTCATCCGTCCTAGTTCTTCTCCTTGGGCTTGCCCCGTCCTCTTTGTCAAGAAGAAGGATGGTACGGACCGGATGGTTGTAGATTATCGTCTTGTTAATTTGGTCACGATAAAGAACAAGTATCCGCTCCCCAGGATCAACGACCTATATGATCAGCTCGCTGGATCCTCAGTCTTTTCCAAGATGGATTTGAGGTTAGGCTACCACCAAATCAAGATCAGAAATGGGGACATTCCTAAAACGTCTTTTGTCACTCGTTATGGCCAGTACGAGTACACCGTCATGTCCTTCGGTCTCACCAATGCTCCAGCTACATTCTCCCGCTTGATGAACTCGATCTTCATGGAGTACTTAGATAAGTTCGTCGTGGTTTACCTCGATGATATCCTTATTTACTCGAAGAATGAGGAAGAGCATGCCGAACATCTTAGACTTGTGTTAGAGAAACTCAGAGAACACCACCTTTATGCCAAGTTCTCCAAGTGCGAATTTTGGTTGCCAGAAGTGACCTATCTCGGCCACGTAATCTCTGGTAAGGGCATTGTTGTCAATCCCGAAAGAGTTCAGGCCATTCTTGATTGGACTCCACCTGAAACAGTTAAACAAGTTAGGAGTTTCCTTGGTCTAGCCAGTTATTATCGTCGCTTCGTTGAGAACTTCTCAAAGTGGCCAAACCTCTCACAGAACTTCTCAAGAAAGATAAAAAGTTTGAGTGGTCCCCACAGTGTGAGTACAATTTTCAGGAACTGAAAAGACGCCTGACTTCTGCTCCCATACTTGTGCCATCAGATTTCACTAAGGACTTTGTTATCTACTGCGAAGCCTCACGACAGGGACTAGGTTGCATCCTTATGCAAGATCGCCATGTGATTGCCTATGCATCTCGACAGTTGCATCCACATGAGGAGAATTATCCTACACATGATCTAGAGCTTGCAGCCGTAGTCTATGCACTTAAGACCTGGCGACATGACCTCCTTGGTAAACGTTGCGAGATTTACACCAATCACCAGAGTCTTAAGTATATCTTCACCCAACCAGATTTGAACCTTAGGCAAAGACGTTGGTTGGAGTTGATCTCAGATTACAACTTAGGAATTACCTACACCCCAGGCAAGGGGAATGTCATGGCTGATGCACTAAGTCGTAAGTCCTATTGCAACAATCTCATGTTGCAGCAGGGCCAGTCACTTCTCCATGAGGAATTATGTAAGCTTAACCTTCACATTGCTCCTCACAGATTTCTTTCTACCTTGGTGGCGAAACCTACCCTTGAGGATCAGATCATTACTGATCAGAAGTTTGATAGGGGTGTTATCCGCATCAAGAGAAACATTACGAAGGGAGTTGGTGGATGTTTCTCTATGGATGATCGAGGTGTTGTTTTCTTTGAAAATCGCTTGGTGGTTCCCAAGAATCAACATCTTCGACAATTAATCCTTAAGGAGGCGCATGAATCTCCTCTCACGATTCATCCCGGTAGTACTAAGATGTAGACCTACGCCAGAGGTTCTGGTGGACTAGGATGAAGAGAGAAATTGCTCAGTTTATTGCTAACTGTGACGTTTGTCGTCGCGTTAAGGCAGAGCATCAACGACCTGCTGGCACCCTTCAGCCTTTAGCTATTCCTGAGTGGAAATGGGATAAAGTTGGTATGGACTTCATCACCGGCTTTCCTAGGACCAAGAGAGGGAATAATGCTATCTTCGTAGTCATTGGTCGTCTTTCCAAAGTGGCTCACTTCCTACCTGTTCGAGAGAGTATCACCGCTAGTCAGCTCACTGACTTATATATTTCTCGAATAGTGTCACTTCATGGTGTCCCACTAGAGATCAATTCAGACCGTGGTAGTCTTTTCACTTCTCATTTCTGGGAGAGTTTCCAAACTGCCATGGGCACCCATCTTTCCTTCAGTACCGCTTTCCACCCTCAATCAAGTGGTCAGGTGGAAAGGATCAACCAAATTCTCGAAGACATGCTTAGAGCTTGTGTTATCTCATTCAGTATGGATTGGGAGAAGTGTCTTCCCTTCGCCGAGTTTGCTTATAACAATAGCTACCAATCCAGCCTCAAAAAAGCTCCTTTTGAAGTTATGTATGGACGAAGATGTCGAACACCTTTGAACTAGTCAGAAACCGGTGAAAGACAATTCTTTGGACCGGATATGATACAGGAGGCAGAAGAGCAAGTTCGCATCATTCGTGAGAATTTGAAAACAGCCCAATCTCGTTAAAAGAGCCAGTATGACCGTCGTCATAAGGAAGTGGCTTATGAAGTTGGCGACAAGGCTTACCTTCGGGTTACCCCTTTGAAGGGTACCCATCGTTTTGGTATCAAGGGCAAGTTGGCTCCTTGTTACATTGGTCCTTCTCGCATTCTCGCTAAACGAGGAGAGGTTGCCTACCAGTTGGAACTACCCCCACATCTTTCTCGAGTAAATGATGTCTTCCACGTCTCCCAACTCAGGCGTTGCTTCTTGGATCCCATCCGCGGAGTGGACCACGAAACACTTGATCTCCAAGATAACCTCACATATCGAGAGTACCCTGTTTGCATCCTTGATCAAGCAGAGTGTTTCACCCGACGTCATAACATCAAGTTTCTCAAGGTTCAGTGGTCTCATCATTCTGAGAGAGAAGCTACCTGGGAGCGTGAAGATCATCTTCGACTTGAGTACCCCACCTTCTTTCCGCCGACTCTTGAATCTCGGGACGAGATTTTTTCGAGTGGGGGCGAGTTGTCACATCCCTAGTTCTGGTATGACCTAGCCTAGCCTTCATGTTTGCATCATGTTTAAATTTCATTTAAATTTGAAATGGGGATTTGTGAAACCCACAGAATTCATTTCTGGAAATGACCCAGATAAAAATTGCTCCAAAAAGGTTTAAGAAAATGTTCATGTTGCTCTCTGAATATATTGGACAGATATAAAATTCAAACCAATATTTTTAGGAACTCATAAATATTTATTTTGGCCATTTGGAATTAATGCAATAATGATTTGCATTGGATATATATGTTATATATATTATATACGTCCAATAATTCTGATTTTTACTGTGGGGCTTTGGAATAATCCAATTAGTTCCTACAATAATTTTCAGAAGAAAATAAATTGGTTTAGTATTTTTACTAAACCAGAAACAAATGTCAGAAAAATAGAAAAGAAAAAAAATGGAAAAACCTACCTGGACCTTACCTGTGGCCTGGCACTGTGCAGCCCAACTGGCCAGCCCGGCCCATCCCCACCTCCCCTGTCATCTTCCTCCTCTTGCCAGGAGGACGAAGGGCGCGTGGTCGCCGCGCGCGAGCACACGCCGGCCACCTCCTGCTTGCCTGCTCGCCGCTGGAGGCACCCGACGACGCCACGCGCCCCCGGACCCTCTCACTCTCCCCAGTCCTCTCCTCTCCTCTCCCTCGCTTTCTCGCTCGCGACCAAGCGCGTTTGGCGCCGCCGTTCGCTGTTGTCATAGCCACCGCCTCCCCCTCGCCCTCTCCCCGTACTCAGATCCTCCGCCACGTCGCCGGCTACCTCCTCGTTGAGCCACGCACCTCCGGACGGCCTGCATCGCCGCCATCGCCATCGTCTTCCTCCTCGGGCTCTGCCGTCCGCCGCCGTCATTTCGTCGCTATTGGACCTCCCCCGAGCTCTCTAACGCCTCCACCGGATCGGCGGTGAGCCCCTCCACCGTTTCCCCCTCTCTGTTTAGTCGCTCGCATGCCATAGCATCGTTCCCCGCCATGGCCGTAGCGCTTAGCCATCGTCGTCTCGGCCCACCTCCGCCCAAACCGATTACTCCATCGTGCTCCTGGTGCCACGGGGGTGCCGCAGAGCCCCTCGGGTGGCTTCCTCATGCCCCGCAGCCCTCTCCCGCCCGTAGCCGTGCTCCGGCCTTCGCAGATGACCTCGCCACGGTCGTCTCTGGCCACCCCACGGTCTCCCGCGTGTCCCGCTGGATGCGCGCTTGCCTGGGCATCGTGTAGGTGGCCTCCGCCGCCCAAATGGTCACCGGAGGACCAAATCCGAGGCCCTCCGCCGCGTTCTGCCTCGCCGGCGGCTAAACGCCGGCTAGTTGTCCGTGATTAATTAATTGGGTCACTGACGCGTGGGCCCAAACCCATTAACTAAATCAGTTCAGGTTTAATTTAATTTAGGATTAGCCACAGACACTGACGTGTGGACCCCATACGTCAGGTTTGACCTGACACTATAGGAATCAGCTACTTTGCCGTCAGCCATGGCGGACGGCAAAGGCATGGATGGCTGACGTCAAAGGTCTTTGGCGTCCGCCGCGGATGGCAAAAGGTGACGGCAAAGTAAGGTTCGGAAAAGAGGTACTTTGCCGTCTGCTTCGGGCGGCTGACGATAAACGAGCCTTTGCCATCAGCAGCGGACGGCAAAGAGTGCAGACGGCAATAAGTGCGCTGTTACTCCGTTAGGTGGCTAACGGCAGGCCTTTGTCGTCCGCCGCTGACGGCAAACTTCGGAAGGCCTTTGCCGTCCGCCGTGTGATGTCAGCCTATGTCACTACACGGCAGGCCTTTGCTGTCCGCCGCTGTAGGCAAAGTTTTTGCTCTTTGCCGTCCGCCACGAACGGCAAAGCCTTTGCCATCAGCCACTGTAGGCAAACTGACCAAATTGGTCAGCCTCCCAGGAAGCACAGCTGCGTGCCACGTGGCCTCTTTGCCATCCGCTGCTGATGGCAAAGAGCTCTTCGCCGTCGGTGGCAGACGGCAAAGAGCCTGCATATTGGCTCTTTTTCTGTTTTTTTGAATCCAACAATTTTCAGAGCAAATATATATGACATATATAGATATATTTCCATATCAAATATCTAGCACATAAGTTTCATATCACATATCACATAAGTTTCATCCATACACATTGTTCATACGTAAGCAAGTTCCATCCATATACATATTACAATAGGAAGTTCTATCATAGCAAGCTAGATACAATACAAAGTTTCATGAAAGGAAAAGCAAGCACTCCATCATAGCAAGCTAGGTTCCATGAAGTGAATGAAATCTGCAAAATGGTAAATAAGAAAGTTAGAAATAGGTGACTAGAACAAGAAGAAGACTAGAACAAGAAGTATATGTCATTTATGAGCTAACTTAGTTGAAATGGATCATATATGAGCTAACTAAGTTGAAATGGGTTGTTTATGAGCTAACTTAGTTGAAATGGATCATTTATGAGCTAACTTAGTTGAAATGGGTCATTTATGAGCTAACTAAGGTGAAGGGCATCGTTTTTGAGCTAACTAAGGTGAAATGAATAGTTTTTGAGCTAACTAAGGTGAAATGGATCATTTATGAGCTAACTTAGGTGAAATGGATCATTTATGAGCTAACTTACTTGAAATGAGTCGTTTATGAGCTAACTAAGGTGAAATGGATCTTTTTGAGCTAACTAAGGTGAAATGGATTGTTTTTGAGCTAACTTAGGTGAAATGGATCATTTATGAGCTAACTTAGTTGAAATGGATCATTTATGAGCTAACTAAGGTGAAATGGATCGTTTTTGAGCTAACTAAGGTGAAATGGATCGTTTTTAGCTAACTTAGGTGAAATGGATCTTTTGTGAGCTAACTTAGGTGAAATGGATCATTTATGAGCTAACTAAGGTGTTTTTGAGCTAACTAAGGCGAAATGGATATTTTTTGAGCAAACTTAGGTGAAATGGATCATTTAAGAGCTAATTTAGGTGAAATGGATCGTTTTTAGCTAACTTAGGTGAAATGGATCGTTTAGGAGCTACTGTAGGTAAATTGGGTCATTTTAGAGCTAACTTGGATAAACTAGATCATTTATAAGCTAACCTAGGTAAGATGGGTCATTTTGGAGCTAACCTAGGTAAAATGGATCGTTTATGAGCTAACTAAGTTAATTATGCAATTTTTGACATAAGTAAGCTAAGTACATATCGTTTTAGAGCTAACTTAGGTAGAATGGATGGTTTATGAGGCCAGTAAGCTTATTAAGTCATTTTGGAGGAAAAGAAGCTAACTCTAGGTCATTATGGTAAGCATATTGGAGGAAATAAAGCTAAGTCTAGGTCTTTATGCATTTGTTAAGCAAAACACTAGAGAAACTTACCGTGATCACGGAGGTGTAGGACCGGGCTGGCTCGCGCCGGTAGCTGGAGAAGGAGCGGGCTGTCTCTCGCCGGTAGCTGGAGAAGGATCGTGCGATGCGTTTCTGGAGTTAAGCTGCACCAAAGATCATTTCCAATGTCTCGTTAGCATTATGACACTCAAATGTTAAGACTAGCAAATAATGTCCATTCAAATTAAATTCACCGTGCTCCCAGGAGCAATCACTAGCATCGGCGGAGCGGTCTGACCGGACTTCTCGCACACAGACTGCACATTTGGTTTTCACAACAGAGTCATACTAGTTAGTAATGAGACTCAAATGTTAAGACTAGCAAGTAATCTGCAGAAGAAACTTACCACAAGGAGCTCGTACATGGCCCTTGCCTGCATGTCATTCCGTGCCCTCTCCTCCAACATCTTTGTCGTCCTCTCCTCCAACTCCCGCTGCCTCTCCGACGCCTCCGCCAGAAGTTTCTCCATTCTATCTCTCTCACTCTGTATAGCAGCCTGCAACACCACTCACATGACCATTTGTAATCATTGATGGAAGCGCACACAATCTAATGGAGAAAGATAGTTGAGTACGTATAACTAACCTTGAAGGCGAGTTGGACTGGCCGTTCACGAGGCCTTATCTCACGAGCGGAGCTTGACTGGCGCGCCTTGATCTCCGGGAGAGTGCTAGGACAACGGATAAGTCCATATCCCATGGCTATGGAGCCATGGGACCTCCCGCCACCAGATATCATCAGCAGCTCTGTATCAATGGGACCCTGGCTCGGGTTAAAGTCCTCCCCTTTCCTCGCCTTCCCCTGATCTCTATATTTCACGAGCTTGTCGTGGGCGGAGATGTTGGTGAAGTTCTTTGGATCATTGAGGTCAGACGCAGAGAATGCCTTGACTTTCTTGTAAGGGCCAGTGTGGGCCATGGCATACAGGTCGTACACCTCTGGCACCTTATCCTCCTTATTGTAGCGTGCCTGAAAGAGACAAACAAAGTAAATTAGTAATTAAAGGGCTAAAGCTAGTATGATGAATGAATTGCATGAATCATGAAGAAAACCACATACCCAGTTCCGCCCGTACTAAAATAAGTTGGAGCTGCCTTGGTGGTGTGGCACACCTTCCATTTGGGCACGTTTGTCCTTGGCCTCTTTGTGGGTGGCCAGTCATTCTTCTGAGCACCACGCATTGACCAACACCTCCCATCAATCCATCCGATCCGCACACCATCTCGGAGGGGCCTAAGTTAGCAAATAGAAACTTGAGCGCTAAGGCTATGAATTACTAAATGATGGAAGTAAGTACAAGGCCTTAAGAATTACCTTCATGTACTTCTCCTTAGTCAAGAACTTATCGCGTCACTCCTGCTTGGGCTTCTTGATACCACGCCCGGCGTAGTAGTCTCGAACAGCCTGCACCCGAACCTCATGCCGTAAGTTCTGAAGTAGGCGCTTGCACTCCTTGTGGATAACATGATCCGCCACCTCCTCGTATCCCTCCTCACACCTGTAGAATGTCTGCAATCAAATGAGACGATATTGATTAGTACAATTAATAACTAGCTAGTTGAAGATTTTTAATTGTGTAAAGGAGAAATTACCCAGAACTTTCTGATCATGACGTCTGCCCTCGTCTTGCACAAGACACCGTCGATAATCTCACCCGGCGGGGCCAGGGCAGCCAAGTAGTGCTCCCAAGTCAATCCAACCTCTGGAAGCCGACCCTCACTAGGCAACGTGACAAACCCCGGGAAGTTTTGACGAATCAGAACTCCAAGGACGGCGTTGGGCCGGCGGACACTTTCATGGTGCTCCCAACCCCTGCAGCATGACAAGGCCAACACATCAGTTATTTGAAGAAACGTGAATGCAGAAGGTACAAAAAGACTAAATGCACTTACCTATCCCCATCAGGGAAAATCAACCACCTCTGCTTGCGGGTCGCCAGCACGGACGGGAGCCATGTAGCACCACGCTGGTAGACGTTGCCCCCCTCCTCCCCCTCCTCATCAGTCGGCTCCCCGCCATCATCAGCATGGCCGCTCAGCTCCCCGCCATCTTTAGGCTGACCCGACCAGGTACCCCATCCAGACGTGTGCTCCTCCGGGGTCTCGTGGGCCCAAGTCTCGTGGGCCGAAGGCCCGTCGACCCGAGGCTCGTGGGCTGAAGACTCGTGGACCGGAGGCTCGTGGACCGGAGTCCGTGCAGCCTCCTCCTCAGACGAGTCCACCCTAGCAGTCACGTGCTCGGGTGAAACAGCTGGGGGCGGTGGCGAGGAAGGCGCCGTAAGAGTCACCCTACCTCCTCTCCCGCGACCACGTGCTCCACCTCCTCTCTTCTTCTTACCTCGTCCCCTGCTGGGCACCGCGGTCGATGAAGAAGGGCCCGGCGGTGTCGCCATACTATCCAGCAACGCTCAGCGGAGAGGTGCATGTGGAATGGAAGACCTCGCACCACGCGCCGATGAAGAAGGGGCCTCGGCGCGCTCCCGACCAGCGCCCACCATCTTTCAACACCTGCCATGAAAAAGAATAAACGAAATTACTACAACATAAAAAAAGTACCAACATGAATAATAATATGTATATCACTTAAGTGTATCATCATCAAGTACAACATAAAAAAATTGAATACCTGACACTACTAATAATCTCGATCAGTATCATCAATAAATGCATAATCATCATCATCACTATAATCAATGATGGGCTCATAGGGTTCATTGGCATCAACATGTGCAAGGCCACCTTGACGTAATCGGTCAAGCATTGACAGGTCATCCGCAGCAGTAACCTCTTCTTGTTCCGGCTCTTCTTGTTCCTCCTCTGGGGTGATGTCGGATTCATTATCGCTGTCTACTTCAATGTTTTGGGGTGAAGTATAGCGGTTCTTGAAACGCTTTTTGGAAAGACGTGTCTCTTGGAAGAATTCTCCTTCATATGTGTCTGGGTTAATGTGAGGTTCATAATCCTCTTCCTTTGGGGAGAAAGTCTAGCACGTGGCGGCACTTCATAAACGACATCCCAACCTTTCAGATTTGGATTAGTTTGGCAGGCCCACGGTAGATAGAATACTTGGGTCGCCTGTTGAGCCATAATATAGACATCAGGAACATCTAAATGAGTGCTTTGGTTGATTTCAACTAGCCCTATATGTTCATGAGTCCTTCTAGTCTCCTTCGGCTGAAACCAATAACATTTGAAGACTACGACATTCGGTGGGTTTTCACCATAGAACAGAAGTTCATAAATTGCTTCAACTCTCCCATAATACTCAGTACCTCCTTCGCCGATAGCAGATACACAACAATTTGTAGACTTTCGGTCGGCCATAGATAGCTCTTTGCCATAGGTACGAAAGCGATACCCGTTGATGTCGTACTTGTCAAATGAACGGACCTTATAGTCAAAACCATTAGCGACTTGTCTCAATTCGGCGTCCATAGACTCTGAATTAGCCTACAAGTTTAATATGAAAGGATTGTTGCATTATGCACAAATTAGCGAATGAAATGAAATTGTCTAATAGAAATTACCGTTTGTTTGAACCAAGAGATGAAACCGGGATATCCACCTCCTTGCTTTGCGAGAAGCTCATACTCTTCGACGGAATCCTTTTGGATCTCCGCTCCACACAAGAATATGGCGACGTATCGACTGTATGACATATCCAGGAATAAGAGTAGTTCAAAGGAAATAGAAGTTGCTAAACAATGTACCGAGAACTTACTCGATGTACGGCCGCACTTCTATCAGGTTGTTGAAGATATACAACGAAATGGTCCGCCATTCTTCGTTATCCAAAGATACTGGATGTGAAACACTAGCTGGTGCGAGATTCCCTTTGAATAGGCTGAGGTTGGATCCACCCTTTTTAGGCTCGTCAGCATTGTACCGAGGCTTCGGATTATGCAAATGATGATTTTTGGCTTCGTAGTGCGCTGTTACGAAGTTTGCCGCCTCCTCTGTGATGAATGCCTCAGCCATCGATGCTTCAATTCTACGTTTATTTTTACATTTTTCTCGAAGCGTCTTTTGCATCCTCTCAGTTGGGTAGCACCAACGATTTTGCATGGGCCCCCAATCTTGCCTCGGTTGGGAGATGCAAATCAAATGCTGCATTGGATTAAAGAAGCCCGGTGGAAAGATCTTCTCTAACTTGCAGATCAACTCCGGTGCCAACTCTTCCATTTCTTCTAGCACGCCAGGCGATAGTTCTTTCGCACAAAGAACACGGAAGAAATAGCTGAGTTCTGCCAGTACTAGCCATTCATCCTCAGGGATGAAGCCACGCAACATCACTGGCATTACCCGATGAATCCATATGTGCCAATCATGACTCTTGAGACCAAATATCTTCAATTTATCAAGATTCGCTCCCCTTTTTAGATTCGCTGCATACCCATCGGGGAACATCAACTGCTGTTGCACCCACAAGAGAATTTCCCTCATAGCTGGCCTTCCAAGATTGAACCATGCCTTTGGCTTCGTCCAGTTCTGCTTTCCTTTCGGTTCTTTCATGTTTTGTAACGGCCTATCACATAGCGCCTCCAGATCGACTCTAGCCTTAGTATTATCCTTTGACTTCCCATCTATGCCGAACAATGTACCAAAAAGTGCCTCGGCGATATTCTTCTCAGTGTGCATCACGTCGATGTTGTGTGGGCAAAGGAGGTCTTTGAAGTAAGGCAGATCCCATAAGCATGTTTTGTGAGTCCACGCGTGCTTAGTATTATACCCCTTGAAGTACCCTGGACGTTGTGGATCTGGCTCGAGAGCGTTTAACTGATCTAGGGTCTGTTGGCCTGTCAATGCAGGTGGTGCAGAGTTTTTGACAACTCTACCCCTGATGAAGTTCTTCTTGTCTTTCCTGAACTTATGGCGAGGATCCAGGAACTGTCTATGCATGTCGAAGCAAGAAAACTTGCGACCGGCTTGAAGCCAACGAAACTCAAGAGCTCCCTTGCATGTGGGGCACGGGAACCTTCCATGCACACACCAGCCAACGAATAGCGCATACGCCGGCAAGTCATGCGTCGAGTACATGTACCAGACACGCATTATGAAGTTCCGTTTGCTAAAGGCGTCGTATGTCTTGAACCCATTATCCCAGGCTTCTTGCAATTCGTCCTTAAGCGGCTGCATGTACACATTCATATTTTTGCCCAGATAGTTGGGTCCTGGAATTATCAACGTCAGGAAAATGTTCTTTCTTTGCATAATCTGTCCGGGGGGGGGGAGATTGAGTGGAAAGACAAATACGGGCCAACAACTGTATTGGGCTGCCGTCATACCAAACACACTGAACCCATCCGTGCTGATGCCGACTCGAGGATGCCTCGGATCTGCCGCTTTGTCAGCATGTAATTCATCAAACTTTTTCCACGCAACACCATCCGATGTGTGTACCATCATCAGATTCCCATCTGCATCTAGTTCGGTTCTTTTGCCTGTTTTGTGCCATGTCATCTGTCTGGCCGTCTCTTCGACCATGAAAAGACGTTGAAGTCTTGGTACGATTGGCATATACCGAAGAACACTAACGGGGATTTTGGTCTGTGTCTTCTCACCCATACCGTTGTCTACCACAATATACCTGGAAGACTTGCAAATGGGACAATAGTTCAAGTCCGCATAGTCAAGCCTAAATAAGGCACATCCTTTCTCACAGGCATGTATCTTCTCATAGGGCATCTTCAGTGCACGGAGGATTTTGTCCGACTGGTACAGGTTTGCAGGCATTACATGGCCTTTGGGTAGAAAGCGTCCAAATACTGTCATAATTGCGTCATAGCATTCTCTGCCCAAGTTGAACTGAGCCTTCAGAGCCATTACTTGTGAGATGGCATCCAACTGACAAAGCTCAGTGTGCTCGTGGAGCGGACGTTTTGAAGACTCCAACATTTCATTGAAGGCCTTTGCAGATTCCTCCATCTCCTCGTCCGAATCCCGAGCATCATCATAGCCTTGCGCCATGTTTTCCATCCCGGTACCATGCTCGTCGGTGCGACGATGATCCACCTCAGCTCGGTCACGTTGGGCAGACTCACCATGAAATGTCCACACCGTATAATCGGGCGTAAAACCACTCTTCTGCAGGTGTTTGCCCATTTCAGCCTCTGTCTTCTTTTCCCAATTGCCGCACCGGAAACAGGGGCACCAGGTTTTCTTTTGGCCATTTGCAAATGCGGCTTGCACAAACCCCTTAGTTTTTGTGAACCATTGAGCGCTCCATTTGTTCTGACCAGTGTGACCGGTATACATCCATGCACGGTCACTCATCTTGACTTTCAGAGCTACTGGGCACACAAAGATTATATATGTAATTCACCATGTATATATTCATCAGTTGATCTACTTTGTCAATTTTATTACGTCCATGCAACCTACACTCTAATAGGTAATGATAGGTCCTAATCCCACCCGTGTATGTGTAGATTGGGTTCATTTTCCCATGCTATGCTCCGGATCCGACGCAAAATTTCGGCAGCACCTCCCCGCTGTTCTCCTAATACACGTCTCTGCAATAAACAGAGAGGATGTGTACCCAGAGAACAACAGGGGAGACACTGACAAAATATATGCGTCGGATCCGAAGCAAAGCATATGGGAAAACGAACCCAATCTACACATACTCGGGCTGTCCATGGATAGCGTTGGACAATTCGAAAGAATCAAGGTTATAAATATGCAAATGCATGCATATTTATAACTATGACGCTTTCGAACGGGAGACACATATTGGTTACGCATACTGATGATTCAAGACACATATATAGCTAGCTATCAAGTTTCATCGGAATAGATCAAATAATTAATGGGGGAGGAGGACTTGTCATTTGTGCTCACCCACGAACGAAGGGGCAGAGCTCGTCAAACGCACGGCGAGGTCGTCGAACACCAAACCTCGCAGCGATGAAACAACTGCACATTTAAAACTACACGATCAACACAATTATATATGATGTTTTTCATAACAAAATCGAAAAATATATGACCTAACTAATAATTCACAAATATATGACCCCGTCGGCCTCTGGAAGGCCAAAGAACACCTTTTCGGGAGGTGTCGGTGGTCGGGGTGTCCTGTCGGTGTCGGGGTGCCGTGTCGGGGTCGGGGTGCTGTTTCGGGGTCGGGGGGTTGGGGGTCGTGTCGATGTCGGGGTAGTGCCGTGTCGGTGTCGGGGTGTTGTTTCGGGGTCGGGGTGTGGTGTCAGGGTCAGGGTGTCGGGTCAGGCTCGGGGTCGGGGTGTCGGGTCAGGCTCGGGGGGTCGGGGTGTCGGGGTCGGGGTCGGGGTGTCGGGGTCGGGGTGTCGGGGTCGGGGTCGGGGTCGGGGTCGGGGTGTCGGGGTCGGGTTCTCGGGGTCGGGGTGTCGTGTCGGGGTGCTGGGTCGGGGTCTTTTTTCCTTTTCTTCTTCTTCCTCTTCTTCCTTTTCTTCCTTTTCTTCCTTTTTTCCTTCTTCTTCTTCTTCTTCTTCTTCTTCTTCTTCTTCTTCTTCTTCCTCCTTTCCTTTTTCCTCTTCTTCTTCTCCTCCTCTCCTGTTTTTTCTTCTTCTTCTTCCTCTTCTTCTTTTTTCTTCTCCTCCTCGTCTTCTTCTTCTTCCTTTCCTTTTTCCTCTTCTTCTTCTCCTCCTCTCCTGTTTTTTCTTCTTCTTCTTCCTCTTCTTCTTTTTTCTTCTTCTCCTCCTCCTCTTCTTCTTCTTCCTTTCCTTTTTCCTCTTCTTCTTCTCCTTCTCTCATGTTTTCTTCTTCTTCTTCTTCTTCTTCTTCTTCTTCTTCTTCTTCTTCTTCTTCTTCCTCTTCTTCTTTTTTCTTCTCCTCCTCCTCCTCTTCTTCTTCCTTTCCTTTTTCCTCTTCTTCTTCTCCTCCTCTCCTGTTTTTTTTCTTCTTCTTCTTCCTCTTCTTCTTTTTTCTTCTCCTCCTCCTCTTCTTCTTCCTTTCCTTTTTCCTCTTCTTCTTCTCCTCCTCTCCTGTTTTTTCTTCTTCTTCTTTTTCTTTCCTAAAACTGAACTAAACCTAAAACTAAACGTAAATCTAATCTAAACATAAACCTAGAACTAAAAAAACAGAAGAAAAAAAAGGAAAAAACTAAATCTAAACCTAAAACTAGACTAAAACTAAACCTAAACCTAAAAGTAAACCTAAAACTAAAACTAAAACTAAATCTAAACTAAACATAAACCTCAAACTAAAAAAACAGAAAAAAAGGAGAGGTAGAGCTCACCTGCGCCGGTGGAGGAGGTGACCGGTGGAGGACGGGGCGGGGCGGCCTGGGGCGGCGGCGCCGGCCCCAGGGCGGTGGGGCGCGGGGGGGGGGGGTGCCGGGGGGCCGGGGTGCGGCGAGGGAGACGGGGCGGGCGGCCGGTGGAGCGACGGCGCCCGGGGCGGTGGGGCGCGGAGGGGCCGGGTCGCCGGGGGGCCTGGGCGCGGCGGCGCCGAGACGGGGCGGGGGGACGGGGTGACGGGGCGGTGGGGCGACGGGGCGGGGGGACGGTGGGGCGGCGGGGCAGTGGTGCGACCGGGCGGCGGCGAGTGGTGGGGGCGGCGGCGCGCGTGTGTGGGAGGGAAACAGAGAGAGAGGGGGGGTGGGGCGCGCCGGCTGTTAGATACGTTTAATCTTTGCCATCCGCCACCTTTGCCGTCCGCTAATGTGCGCTTTGCCGTTCGCTAGCGGACGGCAAAGAGGGGGGCCGTTAAGTATTTTTTAACCAGCTCCTCAATGGGGCCCCCTCCCTCTTTGCCGTCCGCTAGCGGACGGCAAAGAACAGGCTGATGGCAAAGGCTTTCTTTGCCACCAGCCTGTTCTTTGCCGTCTGCTTTCAGGTAGCTGATGGCAAAGAGCTTCTTTGCCGTCCGCTAGCTGACGGCAAAGAGCTGGCAGATGGCAAAGTAGCTGATTCCAGTAGTGTGGTCAGCCACCTTTGACCTGCTGACGCAATGTTGCTATCATGCTGACGCAGTATATCTTTTCTGGTTTTAAATTAAATCAGGAAATTCCAGAAAATGCTATAAACTTCAAAAATTCATAGAAATTCAACCGTAGCTCAGATTGAAATAATTTATATATTAAAAATGATCAGAAAAATTCAATCTATCCATCTGTACCATTTCATGAATGACCAACCAACCTATACATGTTGTACAAGTGAAACACTAAAATGGCTTATATAAAGAGCTTATTTTGGAGATGCATTTGAATCTTTGGTTCAAATGGATTTCATCCAAATAAAAGCTAGTTGCATTATCTCAATCACCACCACATATTCATGCCATGATCATGCATCATATTGTTGCATATGGTTGTGTATTGATTACCGACACCGTTCCTTCTCGATAGGTCTTGCTCCGGAGACCATTTCAGAGTACCTGTCTGAGGAGTAGTGCCTTCCTTGTTGATCTACTAGGCAAGCAAACCCCCTTGTTCATTCTGATACAATCCTACTCTCTCGCTCCTGCTCTCATTTATTGCATTAGGACAACAACGATTCAACTGCTACTTTATGCTGCGGTAGTTGAACCCATTCCTCTGCATGACCTGTCATTGCCACAGTAAATATTTTGTCACACCCTAGCTAGTCATGCATCAGAGTGTGTGCATCATGTTTAAAATTCCATTTAAGTTGAAATGGGGATTTGTGAAACCCTCAGAATCATTTTTGAAAATGACCCAAATAAAAATTTCTCCAAAAGGGTCCAAGAAAATGCTCATGTTGCTCTCTGAAAATATTGGACAGAGATAAAAATCAAACCAATATTTTTAGTGGCTCATGGACATTTATTTTGGGCATTTGGAATTAATGCATAAATATTTGCATTGGAAATATATTTCTATATATATGAAATATGGTCCAAATATTATGTCATTTATAAAGGAGCTCTGGAATAATATATATAGCTCCTGCAAAAATTGGCATAAGCTAAATAAATGATTTGATATTTTATTTAAATCAAAACAAATGTCAGAAATTAGAAAAAACAGGAAAAAAATAAAGGGGAGAAGCTTACCTGGGCTCCTCCCTGTGCAGCCCAGCCAGCTGGCCGGCCCAGCCAGTAGGCGGCCCAGCCCGTCTCCCTCCTCTGTCGTCTTCGTCCCGACAGAGGGAGGGGAGTGTGGCCGGCGCGCGCGCGCCACCGCGCCACGCCACCTCTCTCCCTGCTTGCCTGCCCTCCCCTCCTCGCTCCATGCCCCGGACGACGCCACGCCTCCCCCCCTGCTCTCTCTCACTCTCCCTTGGTTCTTCCATCCTCTCCCTCGCTCTCTCTCTCACACGGCCGAACACCACCGTCGCCGTCGTTCGCCATAGCAGCCATCTCCGGCCACCCCTCGCTCCCCGACTAGCTCAGAAGCTCCGCCACGACCCCCTCTTCCTCCACACCGCTCCACGGGCCTCCGGAAGCCCTGCATCGCCGCCACGTCGCCATTCCCCTCTTCGGCCTCCGACCATCATCGCCGTCGAATTCGCCGTCTCTAGCGCGTCTCCGAGCCCGCTTCGACGCCCACTGCAACCGCGGTGAGCCCCCGAGTCGTTTCCCCCTTCTCCCCTGGTCTCTTTCGACCTCTAGGCTTTAGCCCCACCTTGGCCGAGAGCTCCACGCCGCCGGCGATGTCGCCGTCGTGGCCACGGTCACCGTAGCGCCCAACCGAGCACACTATCGTGCTCCACGCCTCACTAGGAGCACGCAGCACGCACCAACGCCTCCCCAAACCCCCTGTAACACCGATTCCGACCGCACCCGAACTCCGGCGGCCGCAGCCGAGCTCGCCGCCGTCGACTCCGGCCACCCCAGGCCCAGCCACGACCACCGTCCGACGCGCCGTCGAGCTAGCTATCCAACGCACCTAGCCGCACGCCGTTTGGAGCACCACAGAGGAAACCCGAGGCCCCTGTACGCCGCGGACCTCGCCGGCGACTAACCGCCGGCGGGTTTGACTTGTCCGACCTGGGTTTGACCCCCCAGGGTCACTGACGCGTGGGCCCCATCGGCAGGTGGTCAGTTAGTGCTAATTACCGTTAGTCAACCCCCCTGACACTGACAGTGGGCCCCAGCGCCACTAATCCCTAATTAGATTAATTTAAACCTGTTAAACCCCCCTGTCACTGACGTGTGGCCCCACACGTCAGGTTTGACCCAGCCAGCCGCAGTTGACCACTGACGTCATGCTGACGTCATGCTGGCGCAATAATTATAGTTTTTGGATTTAATTTAAATCAGGAAATTCCAGAATATAATTTAAACTTCAAAAATTCATAACTTTTATTCTGTAACTCCAAATTGGACAAATTATATATGAAAAATGATCAGAAAAATCCAATCTATCCATCTGTACTATTTTCATGCATGACCAAACAAGTTAAATTGATGTTTTAAGCAGAACAAGGAAAAGCACTTTAAAAGGCCATGTTTGAGTTTGAAATTTGAATCTTTGATTCAAATTTGTTCAAACCCTTCTGGTTTTAGTTGCATTAGCCCAACACACTCATATTGCCATGTTTCATGCATGCATCATATTGTTGCACATTGTTTGGTGATGGTTGTGTATTGGTGTCCCTTGCGACAGGTTCTGCCTTCGAGGAGTACCGTGATTACCCTAACGAAGAACCGTATCAGTGCATCGAACCATCAGGCAAGCAACCAACCATTTGATCATATCGATACAATCCCATGTTCTCGCTTCTGCTCTCTTTTACTGCATTAAGACAACGCGATTCAAACTGCTGTGTGCTACGGTAGTTGAACCCATTTCCTCTGCATGACCTGTCATGGCCACAGTAACTAGATGAAACCCAATAGCATGTGTAGGAGTTGATTGAGCCCTGTGTATGTGTTGTTCCTACCTTGCTATGCCTGCTATGCTTAGAGTCGTGTCAGGTCTGGTTCATCTGGGTGATGGGCTAGAGTGAAATGATTATGTCGGTAATGAGAGTGGTGTGGTGAACACGATTGGTAAAGGTATCGATGAGAGGCCATGTAGGAGTACATGGTGGGTTGTTTCATTGAAGCCGACCTTAAGCACTGAGATCTGTATGTGTGATTTAAGAATCAGCTACTACCATGCATTGGGCCCGAAACCAATGGACCCTCTCGGCTTCTTATTCACCCTAGTTCTCCGTCCAGGAGTTGCAAGTAGTTTCTGGTGTTTGTAGCCTACTGGAGGCCGTGGACAGCGCTGACCATAGGGGTGGGCTGTGATGCGGTAGGTACGTGGCACGGGTGTACCGAATACCCGTTAGGTATCTCGGGAACCCTGTTCACATCGTTCGGGGCCGTATGGGAAACCTCGGCCGGACTCCCTGCGGATGGAACCTGGATAGGCGATAAACCTGGACTGGAGGCTTAGGTGATTAGGTAGGTCGTGGCCGACACCCACGTTGGGCTTCCGCTTGAAGGTTGCCGAGTACATGTCGTGTAAACGACGGTAAGTGGTGAGAGCGTGTATGAAGGAGTACACCCCTGCAGGGTTATCATAATCTATTCGAATAGCCGCGTCCGCGGTAAAGGACTACTTGGTTGCCTATACAGTTCATAGACAAGTAAATGGAAACTACTAGAAGCCTCAAGATAAGTGTGAGTGCCGAGGATGGCTCTTCCGTAGGAAGACGGAGGTGGATCGTCGGTAGTGTATTGATGTGGTGAGTAGTGGACTCGTGTGCGCAAAGCCATTTCAAGTTGAAGTATCGTAGGATAGCCTAGCCAAGAGTCAAAGCTGGCTTGCTGCAATAACTCCACCAACCCTTCTTGATACTATGCATGTATGTAGGATCTGATGTAAGTCTTGCTGAGTACCTTTGTACTCATGTTGCTATAATCTACATTTTTACAGAAGACGCTGCAACCCCTTCTGATGGGTTCTATGTAGACGTTGACATCAACGAGTAGGCTAAAGACCCAGGTGGTGACCCTGAGCTTGTGAAGGACCACGTAGTATAGTTAGGCTTTCCAAGGCTCTTTTATCTTACTAGTTGTCTGTACTCAGACAAGTTACTTCCGCTGCTGGTTTGTATGACTGTATGACTTGAATGTTGGGTCGTGAGACCCGTACCTTTGTGTATGTTATGTATGGCTCCCTGAGCCTTAAATAAAGTACTTGTGTCATAGAGTCATGTTGTGATGCTTCGTTGTATTTGCACATATCGAGCATATTGTGTGTATGATTGAAATGCTTGGTATGTGTGGGATCTGACTACCTAGTTGTTTATCTTTAGTAGCCTCTCTTACCGGGAAATGTCTCCTAGTGTTACCGCTGAGCCATGGTAGCTTGCTACTGCTCTGGAACACTTAGGCTGGCCGGCATGTGTCCTTCTTCGTTCCTGTGTCTGTCCCTTCGGGGAAATGTCACCTGCGAGCCTTGCCCACCGTTACCGGAGTCCTGCTAGCCCAGTGCTACAGCCCGGACCCACTTGCTGATGACCGACACGTTCGAAGCTGGGTCATGGATGCCTGTCCCTGTAAGTCTGTGCCACTTTGGGTTTACGACTAGTCATGTCAGCCCGGGCTCCTTATCATATGGATGCTAGCGACACTATCATATACGTGAGCCAAAAGGCGCAAACGGTCCCGGGCAAAGGTAAGGCGACACCCGTGGGGATACCGTGCCTGAGGCCGCAAAGTGATATGAGGTGTTACCGGCTAGATCGATATGACATCGAGTCGGGGTCCTGACAGCGTTGGCATCAGAGCCGGACTGCCTGTAGGTTCTCCAAGCCAAACTGGTCGATGTTGAGTCTAGAAATTCTTTAGTTATATGTAGGGGAATTGTTTGTGGGTTGGAACGTAAGGCTCTTTTTACTCCTTTACCTTATCACATTCTGATCTGAGTCAGTCCATTCTTCCACCGGGGGTTAAGGAATTAGGATCTGTTCTCTCTATAAGGATCACGAGTTACTAATCAGTAGTACCTTATAAGTTGATGGATTCAAGCCTAGTTCAGTTCTACTACCACATTATGTTGTTAGAATGGTTTCAGAACTTTGATATGATGATGTTGAGTGTGTACGAAATCCTTTGTCAAATGTCTCAAAATCCTTTTTGAGCATTTACAGCTGTTATGCTGCCGAAATTTTGCTAGAAATTCTAATGCCTTTGCATTATGATTGTGCTTTCAGATGGCCACTCGCGACCTCAATCAAGTGGTTCGCCTGACTCGATGTCTAGATGTACCCGGCCATACTGCCAAGTTGGTCAGGGTAATGACTGAGGCTGGATACCGCTGGTATCCCGAGTACACGATCGAAGAGCAATTCCGAGATTTTAACCAAAGCCAGTATCTCTGCACTGTCAGGATATTTCCATCTTATCCTGGATCCACCGAGCCCCTTCACTGCTCCTATGGACTCGGGGTTACTATTGAGATGGCTGTGCAGGACGCCGCCTACTCTATGATGACCATCATGCGAGTCAGATCTGGTCTATTTCGGGACTCTGATTTCCGGTATATGCCAGGATCACTTCCGGGAGCACAAGGTTATCTCCAGGCTATCTATGCTGACCCCACTCAGGAGGATTCACGGACTCGCACCACTGCTGAGATGCTCAAGGATAAGGACCGTGAAAATCGGGCCTTGAGGTTAGAGCTCTTCAATACCCGTGCTGACCACTGGGCCACTTTGACTCGGTTCGCACCGGCGGTGCAAGCTGGATATTCAGATATGCGCGATCTCTATCCTGTGAGATCTGCTCTGCCGGACGTGATGGTTTGGCGTGATGTAGGAGGCATCACCCCACCTCGCGGTCCCCGCAGGCCACTGTCTGCTGGTCCAAGGCCTCATCCTAGCCCCTATGGTCCACAAGCTCCGCGAGACCGTCTGTTTCCGGATGATCATGTTGAGCTTCCAGGCTATGGAGGTGACTTCTACGAGGACTACTACGGGTCGGTCTGAGTTAGGGATAGTATCACTAGTTCGCACTAGCTGTGTCGTCTATCGTCCTGCGTGACTCGTGGGATATGACCTAGTTTGTACTCTTTCCGGAGGTGTAGAAAAATAATGTATAGGAGCTTGGGATGCCTCCGATGAGATGTAATCCTCTTTTCACCGTAATAGTACTTTGTTTGGTCTTGTACTAAACCCTGTATGGTGTGTATGACGATGGAATAAAAGAAGCAGTTTCTGTATTTACCATGTCATACGGATGGTCATCTTGCATTTCGAGTTACTCCTTACATTATGTATCCTAGGTCGGAATTTTATCATCCTGACTAAATCATTGTCTTGTTTACCTAGGATGGTCAACACGCGCACTAACCCTGCTCCTCAAGAGCAGGCCGAAGGCAGTGAAGTCAGGGATGCAAATCTGCCACATCCTCCTTCCCTAGCCGAGGTTATGATGGAAGCGGAGAGAAACAAGCGGGAGACCAACCGTTTGTTGGAGCGTATTGAACAGAACACAGCACACCATCAGAGGACTAACGTGGTGTCACTCAGTGATTTTATCAAATTGCATCCACCCACGTTCCACCACTCCGTCGAGCCTCTCGACGCTGATGACTGGCTTCGTAGTATCGCTCACAAACTGCGTTCCGCGCTGGTAGCGGAGGCTGACAAGGTCACCTTTGCTGCATATCATCTTGAAGGCCCCGCCAGTCTATGGTGGGAGAATTATGGAGCTATGCGCCCGGCGGGCCATGTCACTACTTGGGCTGAATTCAGCGAGGCTTTCCGTGAACATCACATTCCGGAGGGTCTCATGGACCGTAAACGTGAAGAATTTTGTAGTTTCACCCAAGGCCGACTTTCTGTGGATGCTTACAGCAGGGAGTTTGGTAATCTCGCCCGATATGCAACTGAGGAAGTGTCTACTGATGCCAAGAAGCAAGCAAGGTTCCGTAAGGGCCTTAGTCCTGAGCTTCGCCGTGATCTCCGTCTGCATGAGTGCACATCTTTTCAGAAACTTGTCAACAAAGCCATCAGTGCTGAAACTGGTTAGACTGACTATGACGCAACACGCAAGCATGGCCGTGACATGGGTTCCTCATCCGGTGCTGGTCCTCAGAAGCGCCGCGTGTGGGTACCCAACACCGCCCTGCCACCTAGGTTCACACCGAGGCCATCTTTCCATGCGCCTCGCCCTGTTCAACAGTCTGCACCGGCCAAGCCCTATGGGGGTCTAACTAGCAATGCTCCTCCACGTGCCAGCTCCGTGACTTGTTTCAAGTGTGGGGAATCTGGTCACTATATGCGTGAGTGTCCCCAGACCAACCCCAACCAGTCTGCTAAAGCTGTTGGCCGTGGCAAGCCGACAGGAAAAATATTCCACGCCAAGCCGGTCGCCGCTTCACGTGGCCATGTCAACTGTATCTCTGCCGAAGAAGCTCAAGAGGATCCCAACGTCGTTCTCGGTACGCTTCTCGTAAATTGCCACCCGGCATCTGTTCTTTTCGATACAGGAGCCTCTCATTCTTTTATATCTGAAAACTATGCTCGCTTGCATAACGTCGCATTCGGTGATATGCCAACCTCTATGGTAATTCAAACTCCGGGATCCAAATGGCAAACTTCTAGAGTAGGCCATGGAAATGAAATCCAAGTCGACAGACTTGTTTTTCTCGCATCTTTGATAGCCCTTAAATCTTCAGATATTAATATCATTTTGGGTATGGACTGGATGTCAGCTCATCAAGCCAAAATTGATTGCTTCTCTAGGACTGTTCAACTCACCCATCCTTCGGGGAAGATAGTCAATGTCTTGACCCGAATAGCCAAGCAACAATTATATTCTCTTAATGCCAGCCCTTTGCCAGACCTTGAGGACATTCCGGTAGTCCGTGACTTCCCGGATGTCTTTCCAGAGGAATTGCCAGGTGTTCCACCTGACAGGGATGTTGAGTTCGTAATAGACCTCATTCCAGGAACCGTTCCGATTGCTAGAAGACCTTATAAGATGGCACCCCTAGAACTAGCCGAGCTTAAGAAACAACTCGATGAGTCCTTGAAAAAGGGTTTCATCCGACCTAGCTCATCTCCGTGGGCTTGCCCCGTCCTATTCGTCAAGAAGAAGGATGGTACGGACCGGATGGTTGTAGATTACCGACCTGTCAATTTGGTCACAATCGAGAACAAATATCCGCTTCCCAGGATCAACGATCTGTATGATCAGCTCGCTGGATCCTCAGTCTTCTCCAAGATGGATTTGAGGCTGGGCTACCATCAAATCAAAATCAGAAACGGGGACATTCCTAAAACGGCCTTTGTTACTCGTTATGGCCAATACGAGTACACCGTCATGTCCTTTGGTTTAACCAACGCTCTAGCCACTTTTTCTCGGTTAATGAACTCAATCTTCATGGAGTATTTGGATAAATTCGTCGTAGTTTATCTCGATGATATACTCATCTACTCCAAGAACGAGGAAGAACATGCCGAACATTTAAGGCTAGTGTTGAAGAAACTACGAGAGCATCGCCTTTATGCCAAATTTTCTAAATGTGAATTCTGGCTGTCAGAAGTGACCTATCTGGGTCATGTAATATCTGGTAAAGGTATTGCTGTTAACCCTGAGCGAGTTCAAGCCGTCCTTAATTGGACTCCACCTGAATCGGTCAAGCAAGTTCAGAGTTTTCTGGGCTTAGCGAGCTATTGTCGTCGCTTTGTCGAGAACTTCTCCAAAGTTGCCAAACCTCTAACCGAACTCCTCAAGAAAGATAAGAAGTTCGAATGGACTCCACAATGTGAGCACAGCTTTCAGGAACTGAAAAGACGACTGACTTCTGCTCCCGTACTGGTACCGCCAGACTTCTCCAAGGATTTTGTTATCTACTGCGACGCCTCGCGACAAGGACTAGGTTGCATTCTCATGCAAGATCGACACGTAATTGCCTACGCTTCACGGCAATTGCACCCACATGAGGAGAATTATCCTACTCATGATCTAGAGCTTGCAGCCGTAGTCTATGCACTTAAGACCTGGCGACATTACCTCCTCGGTAATTGTTGCGAAATATTCACTGATCACCAAAGTCTGAAGTACATTTTCACCCAACCGGATCTGAATCTCAGGCAAAGACGTTGGGTTGAATTGATCACAGACTTCGACTTAGGAATAACCTACACCCCAGGGAAAGCCAACGTCATGGCTGATGCGCTAAGTCGTAAATCTTATTGTAACAATCTGATGTTACAACAAAGTCAACCGCTTCTCCATGAGGAATTTCGGAAGCTTAACCTTCACATTGTACCTCAAGGTTTTCTTTCCACCTTGGTGGCAAAACCTACCCTTACGGATCAAATTATCAAAGCACAGAAGGTAGATCCGGGAATTTCCCGCATCAAGAGAAACATCCAGAAGGGAGTTGCGAATTGTTTCTCCATTAATGATCAAGGGGTCGTATACTTCGCAAATCGACTGGTGGTTCCCAAAGTGCGGAACCTGAGGCGATTGATCCTTAAGGAAGCTCATGAATCTCCTCTCACCATTCATCCCGGTAGTACTAAGATGTATCAGGACCTACGCCAGAGGTTCTGGTGGACTAGGATGAAGAGAGAAATTGCTCAGTATATTGCTAATTGCGACGTCTGTCGTCGTGTTAAAGCAGAGCACCAACGGCCTGCTGGCACCCTTCAACCCTTAGCTATTCCTGAATGGAAATGGGATAAAATTGGTATGGATTTCATCACCGGTTTTCCCAGGACCAAGAGAGGGAATAATGCTGTCTTCGTCGTTATCGATCGTCTTTCCAAAGTAGCTCATTTCTTACCTGTTCGTGAGAGTATAACCGCTAGTCAGCTGGCAGACTTATACATCTCCCGTATAGTGTCTCTTCATGGTGTTCCTTTGGAAATTAACTCGGATCGAGGAAGTCTTTTCACCTCTCGATTTTGGGAAAGTTTCCAAAATGCTATGGGAACCCGTCTCTCCTTTAGCACCGCTTTCCACCCTCAGTCGAGTGGTCAAGTGGAACGCGTCAACCAAATTCTAGAAGACATGCTTCGAGCCTCTGTTATCTCATTCGGAATGGACTGGGAGAAGTGCCTTCCATTTGCCGAATTCGCTTACAACAACAGCTATCAATCTAGCTTGGGTAAAGCCCCTTTTGAAGTTCTCTATGGACGACGGTGTTGAACACCCCTTAACTGGTCAGAGACCGGGGAAAGACAATTCTTTGGCCCGGATATGATTCAGGAAGCAGAAGAACAAGTTCGTATCGTTCGTGAAAAGTTGAAAACAGCCCAATCTCGTCAAAAGAGTCAATATGACCGAAAACATAAGGCTACGACTTTCGAGGTTGACGAGAAGGTTTATCTTCGGGTCACCCCTCTGAAGGGAACCCATCGTTTCGGTATCAAAGGCAAATTGGCTCCTCGTTACATTGGACCTTTCCGCATTCTCGCCAAACGAGGAGAAGTTGCCTACCAGTTGGAACTACCTCCGCACCTCTCCAGAGTCCACGATGTCTTCCACGTTTCTCAACTCAGGCGTTGCTTCTCGGATCCTATCCGTGAAGTGGACCACGAAATGCTTGATCTTCAAGATAATCTTACATATCGAGAGTACCCCGTTCGTATCCTCGATCAGGCCGAACGTACCACCCGACGTCATAATGTCAAGTTTCTCAAAGTTCAATGGTCGCACCATTCTGAGGATGAAGCAACTTGGGAAAGGGAGGATCGTCTTCGACTGGAATATCCCGCCTTCTTCCCGGAGGAACCCAAATCTCGGGACGAGATTCTTTTGAGTGGGGGTGAGTTGTCACACCCTAGCTAGTCATGCATCAGAGTGTGTGCATCATGTTTAAAATTCCATTTAAGTTGAAATGGGGATTTGTGAAACCCTCAGAATCATTTTTGAAAATGACCCAAATAAAAATTTCTCCAAAAGGGTCCAAGAAAATGCTCATGTTGCTCTCTGAAAATATTGGAAAGAGATAAAAATCAAACCAATATTTTTAGTGGCTCATGGACATTTATTTTGGGCACTTGGAATTAATGCATAAATATTTGCATTGGAAATATATTTCTATATATATGAAATATGGTCCAAATATTATGTCATTTATAAAGGAGCTCTGGAATAATATATATAGCTCCTGCAAAAATTGGCATAAGCTAAATAAATGATTTGATATTTTATTTAAATCAAAACAAATGTCAGAAATTAGAAAAAACAGGAAAAAAATAAAGGGGAGAAGCTTACCTGGGCTCCTCCCTGTGCAGCCCAGCCAGGTGGCCGGCCCAGCCAGCAGGCGGCCCAGCCCGTCTCCCTCCTCTGTCGTCTTCGTCCCGACAGAGGGAGGGGAGTGTGGCCGGCGCGCGCGCGCGCCACCGCGCCACGCCACCTCTCTCCCTGCTTGCCTGCCCTCCCCTCCTCGCTCCATGCCCCGGACGACGCCACGCCTCCCCCCTGCTCTCTCTCACTCTCCCTCGGTTCTTCCCTCCTCTCCCTCGCTCTCTCTCTCACACGGCCGAACACCACCGTCGCCGCCGTTCGCCATAGCAGCCATCTCCGGCCACCCCTCGCTCCCCCGACTAGCTCAGAAGCTCCGCCATGACCCCCTCTTCCTCCACACCGCTCCACGGGCCTCCGGAAGCCCTGCATCGCCGCCACGTCGCCGTTCCCCTCTTCGGCCTCCGACCATCATCGCCGTCGAATTCGCCGTCTCCAGCGCGTCTCCGAGCCCGCTTCGACGCCCACTGCAACTGCGGTGAGCCCCCGAGTCGTTTCCCCCTTCTCCCCTGGTCTCTTTCGACCTCTAGGCTTTAGCCCCACCTTGGCCGAGAGCTCCACGCCGCCGGCGATGCCGCCGTCGTGGCCACGGTCACCGTAGCGCCCAACCGAGCACACTATCGTGCTCCACGCCTCACTAGGAGCACGCAGCACGCACCAACGCCTCCCCAAACCCCCTGCAACGCCGATTCCGACCGCACCCGAACTCCGGCGGCCGCAGCCGAGCTCGCCGCCGTCGACTCCGGCCACCCCAGGCCCAGCCACGACCACCGTCCGACGCGCCGTCGAGCTAGCTATCCAACGCACCTAGCCGCACGCCGTTTGGAGCACCACAGAGGAAACCCGAGGCCCCTGTATGCCGCGGACCTCGCTGGCGACTAACCGCCGGCGGGTTTGACTTGTCCGACCTGGGGTTTGACCCCCCCAGGGTCACTGACGCGTGGGCCCCATCGGCCAGGTGGTCAGTTAGTGCTAATTACCGTTAGTCAACCCCCCCTGACACTGACAGTGGGCCCCAGCGCCACTAATCCCTAATTAAGATTAATTTAAACCTGTTAAACCCCCCCTGTCACTGACATGTGGCCCCCACACGTCAGGTTTGACCCCAGCCAGCCGCAGTTGACCATTGACGTCATGCTGACGTCATGCTGGCGCAATTATTATAATTTCTGGATTTAATTTAAATCAGGAAATTCCAGAATATAATTTAAACTTCAAAAATTCATAACTTTTATTCTGTAACTCCAAATTGGACAAATTATATATGAAAAATGATCAGAAAAATCCAATCTATCCATCTGTACTATTTTCATGCATGACCAAACAAGTTAAATTGATGTTTTAAGCAGAACAAGGAAAAGCACTTTAAAAGGCCATGTTTGAGTTTGAAATTTGAATCTTTGATTCAAATTTGTTCAAACCCTTCTGGTTTTAGTTGCATTAGCCCAACACACTCATATTGCCATGTTTCATGCATGCATCATATTGTTGCACATTGTTTGGTGATGGTTGTGTATCGGTGTCCCTTGCGACAGGTTCTGCCTCCGAGGAGTACCGTGATTACCCTAACGAAGAACCGTATCAGTGCATCGAACCATCAGGCAAGCAACCAACCATTTGATCATATCGATACAATCCCATGTTCTCGCTTCTGCTCTCTTTTACTGCATTAAGACAACGCGATTCAAACTGCTGTGTGCTACGGTAGTTGAACCCATTTCCTCTGCATGACCTGTCATTGCCACAGTAACTAGATGAAACCCAATAGCATGTGGAGGAGTTGATTGAGCCCTGTGTATGTGTTGTTCCTACCTTGCTATGCCTGCTATGCTTAGAGTCGTGTCAGGTCTGGTTCATCTGGGTGATGGGCTAGAGTGAAATGATTATGTCGGTAATGAGAGTGGTGTGGTGAACACGATTGGTAAAGGTATCGATGAGAGGCCATGTAGGAGTACATGGTGGGTTGTTTCATTGAAGCCGACCTTAAGCACTGAGATCTGTATGTGTGATTTAAGAATCAGCTACTACCATGCATTGGGCCCGAAACCAATGGACCCTCTCGGCTTCTTATTCACCCTAGTTCTCCGTCCAGGAGTTGCAAGTAGTTTCTGGTGTTTGTAGCCTACTGGAGGCCGTGGACAGCGCTGACCATACGGGTGGGCTGTGATGCGGTAGGTACGTGGCACGGTGTACCGAATACCCGTTAGGTATCTCGGGAACCCTGTTCACATCGTTCGGGGCCGTATGGGAAACCTCGGCCGGACTCCCTGCGGATGGAACCTGGATAGGCGATAAACCTGGACTGGAGGCTTAGGTGATTAGGTAGGTCGTGGCCGACACCCAAGTTGGGCTTCCGCTTGAAGGTTGCCGAGTACATGTCGTGTAAACGACGGTAAGTGGTGAGAGCGTGTATGAAGGAGTACACCCCTGCAGGGTTATCATAATCTATTCGAATAGCCGCGTCCGCGGTAAAGGACTACTTGGTTGCCTATACAGTTCATAGACAAGTAAATGGAAACTACTAAAAGCCTCAAGATAAGTGTGAGTGCCGAGGATGGCTCTTCCGTAGGAAGACGGAGGTGGATCCTCGGTAGTGTATTGATGTGGTGAGTAGTGAACTCATGTGCGCAAAGCCATTTCAAGTTGAAGTATCGTAGGATAGCCTAGCCAAGAGTCAAAGCTGGCTTGCTGCAATAACTCCACCAACCCTTCTTGATACTATGCATGTATGTAGGATCTGATGTAAGTCTTGATGAGTACCTTTGTACTCATGTTGCTATAATCTACATTTTTACAGAAGACGCTGCAACCCCTTCTGATGGGTTCTATGTAGACGTTGACATCAACGAGTAGGCTAAAGACCCAGGTGGTGACCCTGAGCTTGTGAAGGACCACGTAGTATAGTTAGGCTTTCCAAGCCTCTTTTATCTTACTAGTTGTCTGTACTCAGACAAGTTACTTCTGCTGTTGGTTTGTATGACTGTATGACTTGAATGTTGGGTCGTGAGACCCGTACCTTTGTGTATGTTATGTATGGCTCCCTGAGCCTTAAATAAAGTACTTGTGTCGTAGAGTCATGTTGTGATGCTTCGTTGTATTTGCACATATCGAGCATATGGTGTGTATGATTGAAATGCTTGGTATGTGTGGGATCTGACTACCTAGTTGTTTATCTTTAGTAGCCTCTCTTACCGGGAAATGTCTCCTAGTGTTACCGCTGAGCCATGGTAGCTTGCTACTGCTCTGGAACACTTAGGCTGGCCGGCATGTGTCCTTCTTCGTTCCTGTGTCTGTCCCTTCGGGGAAATGTCACGCATTGATTACCGGAGTCCTGCTAGCCCAGTGCTACAGCCCGGACCCACTTGCTGATGACCGACACGTTCGAAGCTGGGTCATGGATGCCTGTCCCTGTAAGTCTGTGCCACTTTGGGTTTACGACTAGTCATGTCAGCCCGGGCTCCTTATCATATGGATGCTAGCGACACTATCATATACGTGAGCCAAAAGGCGCAAACGGTCCCGGGCAAAGGTAAGGCGACACCCGTGGGGATACCGTGCGTGAGGCCGCAAAGTGATATGAGGTGTTACCGGCTAGATCGATGTGACATCGAGTCGGGGTCCTGACATATTTAAAACCCACTAGCATGTGTAGGACTTGATTGAGCCATGTTGTGTTCTTTCCATGCCATTCCTGCTATTGCTTAGAGTTGTGTCAGGTTCGATTCATCGGGAATGAATCGGAGTGCAATGCTATTTTCTGATGCTGAGAGTTAAGTGCGTGAACACGATTTGGTAAAGGTAGCGGTGAGAGGCCATGTAGGAGTACATGGTGGGTTGTCTCACTGGAACCGTCCTTAAGCACTGAGTTCCGTGTATGTTGTCCAATGACCAGCTACTACCACACATTGGAATGCTTAAGTGCCCCTCTCGACTTATTAGCCAACTTGATCTCTGTCCAGGAGTTGCAAATAGTTTCTGGTGTTTGTAGGTAGTGTTAGTAGTCTACCAAGTGGCACCCGGCCAGGTGGGCTTGGAACAAACTAGGAACAAGTGGCATGGTGTACCAAGCATAGATCCATCTGGCGAGGTGGGCTTGGGAACCCTGCACACATCATTTGGGGCCATGAGCGACACCCCGGCCGGATCTCCTTGCGGATGGAACCCGAATAGGCGATAAACCTGGACTAGAGTCTTGTGTGGTTAGTTAGGTCATGGCCGACACCCTCGCCAGGCTTCCGCTTGAAGGTTGCCGAGATACATGATGTGTATATGGTGATAAGTGGTGAGAGCATGTGTGAAGAAGTACACCCCTGCAGGGTTATCAAATCTATTCGAATAGTCGTGTCCTCGGTTATGGACTTCTTGGATGCTTAAGTGGTACATAGACAACTTAAAGTGGATACTCTAAAATGCTCAAGACAAGTGTGAGTGCTATGGATGGCCTCCCGTAGGGAGACAGGAATGAATCCATAGTAGAGTATTGATGTGGTGATTAGTGGACTCGTGTGCGCCACCTCAAAAGAGTTACCAGCAGTCGTAGTACAGGTTAGGCACTTAGTCAAAGCTGGCTTGCTGCAACTGAACCCCACATTGCCTTCTTGATACTAATGCATGTATGATAGGACCTGATGTAAGTCTTGGTGAGTACCTTTATACTCACGTTGCTTTATTTATGTTTTTTGAAGCGGAGACTCTAGTCTTACTAGTTTACTTGGACTTCGACGAGTAGCTTGCACCTCAGCTACGATCTTGTGCCCTTGGGAGGGACTTGTAGATAGTCATGCCTCTTAGCCTTTTTCTTTTGTACTTGTCTGTACTCAGACATGTAATGCTTCCGTTGCTTGTATGCTCTGAATGATGGGTCATGTGACCCCTTGTTTGTATTTAGTTCTATGTGGCTCTTCTGGGCCTCTATCTATGAGTTCGCGTTATGTTGTGATGCCATGTTGTACAGCGCATACTTCCATGTTATGCATACGTGTGATGTGTATTGCTATGTGTGGGATCCGACAATCTAGTTGTTTATCCTTGGTAGCCTCTCTTATGGGGAAATGTAGTCTAGTGCTTCTTTGAGCCATAGTAGTCCGCTACAGCCCGGTTCACCGGAGTCCTGCTAGCCCAGCACTACTGCTCAGGACACTTGACTGGCCGGCATGTGTTTCACTTTGTTCTGTGTCTGTCCCTTCGGGGAAATGTCATGCGGTGACATTCGGAGTCCTGCCTAGCCTGCTACAGCCCGGGTTCCCCAGAGTCCTGTTAGCCCAGTGCTACAGCCCGGATTCACACGCTGCTGACCGACATGCTCGATGTGAACATTGTATGCCTGTCCCCATAGGTTAGTGCCGCTTTGGGTTCACGACTAGCCATGTCGGCCCAGGTTCTCTGTCATATGGATGCTAGTGACACTATCATATACGTGAGCCAAAAGGCGCAAACGATCCAGGGCCATGGTAAGGCGACACCCGTGGGAATACCGTGCATGAGGCCGCAAAGTGATATGAGGTGTTACAGGCTAGATCGATGTGAATTAGAATCAGGGTCCTGACATGTCGGCCCGGGTTCTCTGTCATATGGATGCTAGCGACACTATCATATACATGAGCCAAAAGGCGCAAATGTTCCAGGGCTAGGTAAGGTGGCACTCGTGGGAATACCGTGCATGAGGCCGCAAAGTGATATGATGTGTTACATGCTAGATCGGTGTCACTTAGGATCAGGGTTCTGATAGCTTTGGTATCAGAGCCTGACAGTCTGTAGGATTACCAAGCCAAACTGGTCCAAGTTGAGTCTAGAAATGCTTTAGTTATATAAGGGAATTGAATGTGGCAGGAAATGTAAGGCTCTTTTTACTTCTTATACCCTATGCCCTTCTGATCTGAGTCACCCTCTTCTTTTCTGCGGGGATTATGAACTAGGCTTTCTCATCTTCTATCAGGATCACGTGTTACTATTCTGTAGACTTATATGATTGTTGGTTTCAAGCCCGAGTTCAGTTCCTACTAATTATGTGTGTTGCCAGTTGATCTCAAAACTTTGATATTGTAATCTTAAGTGGTTATGCCACCATTTTGCAGGATGTGTCAAATCATTTTGCGCATTTACAGCCATTATGCTATCCGAGTCATCCCAGGTTTCTAAATAGTCTGATGTATTTGCAAATCCCTTCTTTTTGTTCCCTATGTTCCTTTGGGCTAGTTCAACCACACTAATCGGTGAGTTGAGGTACTCTATTGCCTCGACATATATGTTGGAGCTATTATTATGACCCTAGGTGTCTTAGGGAGTCACCTAGTAATCTAGCAATGCTTTGTATTCCTAGTGTGATTATTCTGGCCATTATTCTCGAAAGCATCCCATGATGCCATTTAGTTAGTAGGCATTCTATTTCCGGGTTCTTGAACCCAAGAGTCACTCTACTTAATTCGTGTAGATAGTGTTGCTCATTCCTTTAGGATATTAGTGACCTTGTGATAGTCTTCGAGGTCTGTGGTATATCATTCTTCCAAATACCATGAAACATCCTTGGCATAAGTTCCTCGTTGAACCAAAATATCACAACAAGAGTGCTCTCGATGAGTTCCCCATTCTATATTGTGACTCTGCCAATTCTACCTCTCTACACGGGTTATCCGGAAGAAATATGTTGAATTTGTTCGGCATACTAATCCATGCATCCACAACTCAGAAAAACATATGTTTCTTTGAGTTGTCCCTCTTTAGTTGTATTCTGACCTTCGTCTATCAATTGATAGTCAAGAGTATGCATGCATTCGTTCATCGGTGCCTATCATTCTTGTGGTCCGTCAAGCCATTCTAGTTCAGAATGACTAGGAGAAACAAACTCCAGTACCTCATCCATTTCTAGGATTTGGTCAAAGCAGTTGTATTCCACAGATCAAATTGCCAATCCAGCCTTTGATCTGTTCTACCTTGGGATATTACCATCTTTATATCAAGAATGTCATGGGAATTGCACACCATCTTATGAATTCTTGGTACAGTGATACCCCTCGCCATCATTATTAATTCATTCCTCGGTCTACATGTTGTTATGACCGAAATGCCCACAAGTGAATAGTGATGTGTGAAATCAATACTCCTAGCAACCCAGTTGCTTGGTAGTTAATGGTCAATACTCTCATTCTTAGTGTGTTGGTTATTGAATTATCATTCTAAGATTGATCATGTTTCCTAGTCCTTATTTTTGGTGCACTCCTTGATCAATGAGATAGGATTGTGTCAATCCATCACTCTCTTGGTCACATTGTCTTACCCTGAAAAGCAAGATTCTTCTCGAGCTTAGTACCATATCGGTGGTTCGTGATTATCTGAATATCTTCTCGGAAGTGTTACCAGGTTGTCACCTGACCTCTATGTTGAGTTCGTGATCAAGTTGGTATCTTGTAGCCACCCCTTTCTCCAAGAATCTGTGTTGGATACCCCTGAGCTAGTTGGTTAAGCTAAACAACTTCTTCGAGAGTTGGAAGATAAAAGCTTGCCTAACTTAGTTTGTTCCAAAGGGATATCTTTGTGTTTGTGTGTTAGTTGAAGAAAGATGATATCTTTATCGATTGGTCCCTGTGATCAGTTGTTGGACCTATTGTATTATCAAAACTTTGATTTGAGTATGGGCTATCACCAAATAAAATCAGTACCAATGATGTTCATAATGTTGTCTTACTCGTGGTTGATCCCTCGAGCATACATCATTACATCTTTTGGTCTGATCAATGCTATCATCTTGTTCACATAACCATGTAACCCCATCTTATGGAAATCTTGATAAATTGTTGTTGAGCCCATCAACAACATTTTTTCTCATCCATGATTCATGTTGAACATTAAGCTAGTGTTGGAAAGTTTGTAGGCAATGCTTTCATGTTCCGTTCATGAAGCTTATGCTTGGATGGAAGAAGTGACTTCCTTGAATTCATGTGCATTCTATGCAAGTTGCCGCCGTGGATACGAGAAAGATTTTTTTTCTTCCTCTTTTATCACCCCAAGTTAGTCACGCATATGTGCAAAGTACTATATGGTTTTATAGGCCGGCCGCCTCCACTCCATATGTGTTTCCTAGCACACCAAGCCACTGATTGATTTGCTCAAGGAAAAGGAGAGTGTTGTGCTAATTCTAGATCATGCACAAGATTCCGTTATCCTCGATGAGGGTTCCCAACTAGAACTCGTTAGTATTTTTATTATAAGACTAGTATGTGGTCATGCTTGTCAGGGACAGCGTGTTCACATGTTGTAGCAAAACCCACTCATATTTTGGAGCTCGCTATCGTAGTTCATTTCCTGAGAATCTTGCAACGTCATCTCGTCGATTTGTGTTGCAATCCTTCCTTTCAGACATGATGAGTCTGGAATATCCTAACACCAACCAGATCTGAATCTAACACATATGATGGTTGGAACGTTTTCCAAGAACTATAATATTGGTTGATGACCCACAAGTATAGGGGATCTATCGTAGGCCTTTCGATAAGTAAGAGTGTCGAACCCAACGAGGAGCGGAAGGAAATGATAAGCGGTTTTCAGCAAGGTATTCTCTGCAAGCACTAAAATTATATGTAACAGATAGTTTTGTGATAAGATAATTGGAAAAGAGCAACAAGTAACAAAAGTAAATAAAGTGCAGCAAGGTGGCCCAATCCTTTTTGTAGCAAAGGACAAGCCTGGACAAATTCTTATATAGAGAAAAGCGCTCCAAAGGACACATGGGAATTATCGTCAAGCTAGGTTTCATCACGATCATATGATTCGCGTTCGGTACTTTGATAATGTGGTATGTGGGTCGACCGATGCTTGGGTGTTGTCCTTACTTGGACAAGCATCCCACTTATGATTAACCTCTGTTGCAAGCATCCGCAACTACAACAAATGTATTAAGGTAAACCTAACCATAGCGTGAAACATATGGATCCAAATCAGCCCCTTACGAAGCAACGCATAAACTAGGGTTTAAGCTTCTATCACTCTAGCAACCCATCATCTACTTATTACTTCCCAATGCCTTCCTATAGGCCCAAATAATGGTGACGTGTCATGTAGTCGACGTTCACATAACACCACTAGAGGAGAGACAACATACATCTCATCAAAATATCGAACGAATACCAAATTCACATGACTACTAATAGCAAGACTTCTCCCATGTCCTCAGGAACAAACGTAACTACTCTCAAAGCATATTCATGTTCATAATCAGATGGGTATTAATGTGCATATAGGATCTGAACATATGATCTTCCACCAAATAAACCAACTAGCATCAACTACAAGGAGTAATTAACACTACTAGCAACCCACAGGTACCAATCCCGGACTTAGAGACAAGAATTGGATACAAGAGATGAACTAAGGTTTGAGAAGCGATGGTGCTGGTGAAGATGTTGATGGAGATTGACCCCCTCCCGGTGAGAGGATCATTGGTGATGACGATGGCGATGATTTCCCCCTCCCGGAGGGAAGTTTCCCCGGCAGAACAGCTCCGCCAGAGCCCTAGATTGGTTCCGCCAAGGTTCCGCCTCGTGGCGGCTGAGTCTCGTCCCGAAAGCTTGCTTATGATTTTTTCCCATCGAAAGACTCCATATAATAGAAGATGGGCATCGGAGGGCCACCAGGGGGCCCACGAGGTAGGGGGCGCACCCCCACCCTCGTGGGTAGGGTGTGCCCCCTCCGGAACTTCTTACGCTTAGTATTTCTTATATATTCTGAAAATGACTTCCGTGAAGTTTTAGGACTTTTGGAGCTGTGCAGAATAGGTCTCTAATATTTGCTCCTTTTCTATCCCAGAATCCCACCTGCCGGCATTCTCCCTGTTTATGTAAACCTTGTAAAATAAGAGAGAATAGACATATGTATTGTGACATAATGTGTAATAACAGCCCATAATGCAATAAATATCGATTTAAAAGCATGATGCAAAATGGACGTATCAACTCCCCCAAGCATAGACCTCACTTGTCCTCAAGCGAATGCCAAAATTGAAACATATGTCCACATGTTTAGAGATAGAGGTGTCGATAAAATAAAATATGAACATGAGGGCATCATGATCATTCTTAGAACAACAACTTATATAATTCTTGTCATATGATCTCTTATGCTAGAGTAAAATTAAATCACAATTTCAAGTATGCATCATAAACTTCATTGAAAACTAACAAACTATAATCTCAGTCATTGGAGGAATTGCAATTTATCATAACATAGGAAAGAGTCAATATAAGAGCTTTTCAGCAAGTCCACATACTCAACTATCATATAGTTTTTCAGAATTGCTGACACTCATGTAATACTTATGGGTATGGAGTTTTAATCGTACACAAAGAAAGATCGGGGCTTATAATTTTGCCTCCCAATGTTTTACCTCAAGGGTAATGTCAACCATAATGCTTCATGGAAACTCACATCCAGTTAGCCATATATACCAGTATCTTTACAACATGTTGTGCTTGCCAAAAGATAAAATGTAAAAAGGAAAGGTGAAGATCACCATGACTCTTATGTAAGGTAGAAGATGAAAGTAAAAGATAGGCCCTTCGCAGAGGGAAGCAGAGGTTGTCATGCGCTTTTATGGTTGGATGCACAAAATCTTAATGCGAAAGAATGTCACTTTATATTGCCACCTGTGATATGGACCTTTATTATGCAGTCCATCGCTTTTATTTCTTGAGTATCACATGATCGTATAAAGCTTATTTTCTCCCACACTAATAAGTCATACATATTTAGAGAGCAATTTTTATTGCTTGCACCGATGACAACTTACCTGGAGGATCTTACTCAATCCATAGGTAGGTATGGTGGACTCTCATGGCAAAACTGGTTTAAGGGTGTTTGGAAGCACAAGTAGTATCTCTACTTGGTGCAAAGAATTTTGCTAGCATGAGGGGGAAAGGCAAGCTCAATCATGTTGGATGATCCATGACAATATAATTTATCTCAGATGTAAGAAAACATAACCCATTACGTTGTCTTCCTTGTCCAACGTCAACTCTTTAGCATGTCATATTTTAATGAGTGCTCACAATCATAAAAGATGTCTAAGATAGTATATTTATATGTGAAGACCTCTGTTTCTTTATTACTTCCTATTAATTGCAACGATGACGAAAACTATGTTTGTCAACTCTCAACAAGTTTTATTCATCATACTTTTCGTATGTGAGCTCATTACTCTCCATAAGATCTATATGATCTCTTTTATTTCCTTTTTATTCTTTCTCTTTTCTTTTATTCACTCCAGATCATGGCAAAATAATCAAGCCCTTGACTCAACACTAATCTTTATTATATAGCTCACGGACTCGATTACATAGAAGGATCATAAAGCAAAACTCACAACTAGATCATACTAAGAACTTTTATTCTACTAGATCAAAATATTATCAAAAGGATCAAACTAAGAAAAGCGGTAAAGATAAAAGTGATGGTGATACAATACCGGGGCACTCCCCCAAGCTTGGCAGTTGCCAAGGGGAGTGCCCATACCCGATGCTCAGTTCTTCTTCGTTAGTGAAGAAGGTGATGGTTTTGTTGGTGGCGTAGGCTTCTTCCTTAATTTGCGCTTGAGGACAACATTTTGGTCCCTTGGTCATCGATCTCCTGCTCCAGGCTCAATATCTTTTTGCATAGTTCTTGCTTGTTTTCCTGCAAGAGGCGAAAAGGGATAAACTCAATCTTAGGTTTCTTTACTCTATTCGGTAGGCTTGACTTTTTGAACTCCACATGCATGTCCCCAGGTTGAGGTAATGGGACTTCATCTTCTTCTGAGCTCGTCTCCTCCCTTCCTTTGGGTTCATAGTCCTCTTCTTCTTCCGTAGACCAACCACAATGCTCCACATCCCCATAGACCTTAGGATCTGCAAGGTAATCAGCCGCATAGCTTTCTCCTTCCGAATCCTGGGACGACATGTTGCTCTAATCTGCAGCAAGACAACTCGAAACAAAGACAGGAGATTTTTGCGTGATACGGTGGTCAAAACCTTCGGGAGGTTATATAATGAATTTTTACCGACCATATATGTGTCGTGTAATAAAACGGAGTACGGAGAGCACACGAGGTGCCCACGAAGTAGGCGGGCGCGCCCAGGGGGTAGGGCGCGCCCTCCACCCTCGTGGAGCCCTCGTGTCCTTCCCGGACTGCTTCTTATTTTTCTATTTTTCTAAATATTCCAAAACAGAAGAAAATTGCCATTAGAAATGTTTTGGAGTCGGTTTACTTACCGTACCACATACCTATTCCCTTTCGGAGTATGAAACCTTCCCGAAAGTGTCCCTTATGTAGTCCTCCGGGGTTACGGTTTTAATAACATTAGTTTCAACATTTGTAGGATTACCTGAGATATAATGTTTAATTCTTTGACCGTTCACCACCTTCGGATTTGTGCCATCGAAATTGTTGATTTTATGGCACTGGAACGATAGACCTCCTCGATAACGTAAGGACCTTCCCATTTAGAGAGAAGTTTTCCTGCAAAAAATCTTAAGTGAGAGTTGTATAGCAATACATAATCACCTACATTAAACTCACACTTTTGTATTCTTTTGTCATGCCATCTTCTAACTTTTTCTTTAAATAATTTGGCATTCTCATAGGCTTGGGTTCTCCATTCATCAAGTGAGATAATGTCAAATAACCTCTTCTCACCGGCATGTTTGAAATCATAATTGAGCTCTTTAATAGCCCAATAAGCCTTATGTTCTAGTTCAAGAGGTAAGTGACATGCTTTTCCATAAATCATTTTATACAGAGACATACGCATAGGATTTTTATATGTAGTTCTATAGGCCCATAATGCATCATCAAGTTTCTTGGACCAATTCTTTCTAGATCTATTAAAGTCTTTTGCAAAATTAATTTGAATTCTCTATTACTCAATTCTACTTGACCACTAGACTGTGGATGATAAGGAGATGCAATTCTATGATTAACATCATACTTAGCAAGCATTTTACGGAAAGCACCATGAATAAAATGTGAACCACCATCGGTCATTAAGTATCTAGGGACTCCAAACCTCAGAAAAATGACTTCTTTAAGCATCTTAATAGAGGTGTTATGATCAGCACTACTAGTTGGAATAGCTTCTACCCACTTAGTAACGTAATCAACATCAACTAAAATATGTGTGTATCCATTGGAGGCAGGAAAAGGTCCCATATAATCAAAGCCCCAAACATCAAATGGTTCAATAACAAGTGAATAATTCGTAGGCATTTCTAGATGTCTACTAATATTACCAATTCTTTGACATTCATCACAAGACAAGACAAACTTACGGGCATCCTTGAAGAGAGTAGGCCAATAAAAACTGGATTACAATACCTTGTGTGCAGTTCTATCTCCAGCATGGTGTCCTCCATAAGCCTCGGAGTGACACTTGCATAGGATCTGTTCCTGTTCATGCTCAGGTACACAACGTCTAATAACACCATGTACTCCTTGATTATAAAGATGTGGATCATCCCAGAAGTAATGTCTTAAATCATAGAAAAACTTTTTCTTTTGCTGGTATATGAAACTAGGTGGTATAAATTTAATTAGCATAATCAGCATACCATGGAGCAGTATGAGAAGCATTTATGACATTTAGTTGCTCATTAGGAAAGCTATCATCAATAGGTAGTGGGTCATCAAGCACATTTTATAACCTAGACAAGTTGTCTGCAATGGGGTTCTCAGCTCCCTTTCTATCAACAATATGTAAATCAAATTCTTGTAGAAAGAGCACCCATCTAATAAGTCTAGGTTTAACATCTTTCTTTTCCATGAGATATTTAATAGCAGCATGATCAGTGTGAATAGTTACTTTAGAATCAACAATATAAGGTCTGAACTTATCACAAGCAAATACAACTGCTAGGAATTCTTTTTCAATGGTAGCATACTTTCTTTGAGCATTGTCTAGGGTTTTAGTAGCATATTGAATAACGTTAAATTTCTTATCAACTCTCTGTCCTAGAACAACACCTACAACATAATCACTAGCATCACACATAATTTCAAAGGGTAAATTCCAATTAGGTGGCTGAACAATAGGTGCAGAGATCAATGCTTTCTTAAGTATTTCAAATGCTTCTACACAATCATCATCAAAAACAAATGGTATATCTTTTTGTAATAAATTAGTGAGAGGCCGAGAAATTTTTGAGAAGTCCTTAATGAACCTCCTATGAAATCCGGCATGACCAAGGACTTCTTATACCTTTGATGTCCTTGGGACATGGCATCTTTTCAATAGCATCAACCTTGGATTTATCAACTTCAATACCTTTTTCAGAAACTTTATGCCCCAAGACAATACCTTCATTAACCATCAAGTGGCACTTTTCCCAATTCAAGACAAGATTAGTTTCTTCACATCTCTGCAAAACTCGATCAAGGATGCTGAAGCAATCATCAGAAGAAGATCCATAGACGGAAAAGTCGTCCATGAAAACCTCACAAATCTTTTCATAAAAGTCAGAGAATATAGCCATCATGCATCTTTGGAAGGTCGCAGGTGCATTACATAAACCAAAAGGCATACGTCTATAAGAAAAAGTACCAAACGGGCAAGTAAAAGTGGTCTTAGATTGATCGTCAGCTGACACAGGTATTTGAGAGAAACCGGAATAACCATCTAGAAAGCAAAAATGTGTATGTTTGGATAACCTTTCTAGCATTTGATCAATAAAAGGTAAGGGGTAATGATCTTTTTAGTAGCCTTATTTAATTTGCGGAAATCAATTACCATCCTATAACCTGTAATAATTCTTTGCGGAATCAATTCATCTTTATCATTAGGAACGATAGTATTACCTCCCTTTTTAGGGACACAATGGACAGGACTTACCCACTAACTATCAGCAACGTGATAAATTATACCTACCTCAAGGAGCTTTAGTATTTCCTTTCTTACCACTTCTTTCATCTTAGGATTCAGCCGTAGTTGGTGATCACGAACTGGTTTGGCGTCTTTGTCCAAATTTATTTTGTGTTGACATAGTGTGGGACTAATGCCCTTAAGATCAACGAGAGTATATCCAATAGCTGCACGGTGCTTCTTCAGAGTTTTCAATAATCTCTCTTCTTCATGCTCTGAAAGGTTAGCACTAATAATAGGATATATCTTTTTCTCATCAAGATAAGCATATTGAAGAGTATCAGGTAACAGTTTCAGCTCAAACACGAGATCACCCTTGGGTGGAGGAGGATCCCCTAGGATTTCAACAGGAAAATTGTGTTTCAGGATGGGTTCCTATTTAAAGAATACTTCATCTATTTCCCTTCTTTCATTCATAAACATATCATTTTCATGGTCTAGCAAATATTGTTCTAAAGGATCACTAGGAGGCACGACAATAGAAGCAAGACCAATAATTTCATCTTTACTATACAATTCTTCTTCACGGTGTTGTCTATGAAATTTAGAAAAATTGAACTCATGAGGCATATCACCTAAACCAATAGTAATAACATCCTTTTTGCAGTCTATCCTAGCATTAACGGTGTTCAACAAAGGTCTACCAAATATAATGGGACAAAAGCTATCTTGGTGGGAACCAAGAACAAGAAAATCAACAGGATATTTAGTTTTCCCACACAAGACTTCAACATCTCTAACAATTCCCATTGGTAAAATAGTATCTCTATTGGCAAGTTTAGTGGGAAAATTAATTTCTTCTAGCTCAGCAGGTGCAATATCATGCATAATTTCTTTGTATAAGTCAATAGGTATAGCACTAGCACTGGCACCCATATCACACAAGCCATGATAACAATGATCTCCTATTTTAATAGAAATAACAGGCATGCCTACCACGGGTCTATGTTTATCTTTCGCACAAGGTTTAGCAATTCTAGCAGTCTCATCATAGAAATGAATATCATGCGCATCAATATTATCGTACAAGAGAACTTTAACAAATAGCAATATTAGGTTCAACTTTAATTTGCTCAGGAGGTGTATAGGTTCTGATATTTCTTTTACGAACCATAGTTGAAGCTTTAGCATGGTCTTTTATCCTAACAGGAAAAGGTGGTTTCTCAACATAAGCAGCAGGAACAATAGGATCATTATAAGTAACAGTCTCTTCTTCAACTTTAATAGGTGTAGCTACTTTTACTTCTATGGGAGGATGATATTTTAACCACTTCTCCCTAGGGAGATCAACATGAGTAGCAAAAGATTCACAAAAAGAAGCTACTATTTTAGAGTGAAGTCCATATTTAGTGCTAAATTTACGGAAAACATCGGTATCCATAAAAGATTTAACACAATAAAACTTAGGTGTCATACCTGACTCCTTACCTTCGTCGAGGTCCCAATCTTCAGAGTTGCGTTTAATTCTTTCCAATAAATCCCATTTGAATTCAATAGTCTTCATCATAAAAGAGCCAGCACAAGAAGTATCGAGCATGGTGCGGCTGTATCAGAAAGCCGAGCATATAAATTTTGAATAATTATTTCTCTTGAGAGCTCATAATTGGGGCATGAATATAACATTGATTTAAGCCTCCCCCAAGCTTGAGCGATGCTTTCTCCTTCACGAGGCCAAAAATTATATATATAATTGCGATCACGATGAACAAGATGCATAGGATAAAACTTCTGATGAAATTCCATTTTCGATCGTTCGTAGTTCCATGATCCCATATCATCACATAGCCTATATCATGTCAATGCATCTCCCTTCAAAGATAAAGGGAAAACCTTCTTCTTAATAACATCATCGGGAACACCTGCAAGCTTAAATAATCCACAAACTTCATCCACATATATTAGGTGCTCACCAGGATGCATTGTTCCGTCTCCTGCAAAAGGATTAGCTAGCAATTTTTCTATCATAGCCGAAGGAATCTCAAAGTAGACATTATAATTTTCAGTAGGTTCAATAGGTTGAGGAGAAAATCTTTGCTCTACTGGTCGGGGTGAAGATATCCCGAACAAGCCCCTCAGAGGACTACTTTGCATAGTAACAAGTGACAGTAAATTTCATCACACTATATAAATTTTTCCTTACCAAATTCCACCTACCAAAGGCGCTTCACTCCCTCGCAATGGTGCTAGAAAAGAGTCTTGATGACCCACATGTATAGGGGATCTATCGTAGTCCTTTCGATAAGTAAGATTGTCAAACCCAACGAGGAGCAGAAGGAAATGATAAGCGGTTCTCTGCAAGGTATTCTCTGCAAGCACTGAAATTATAGGTAACACATAGTTTTGTGATAAGATAATTGGTAACGAGCAACAAGTAACAAAAGTAAATAAAGTGCAACAAGGTGGCCCAATCGTTTTTGTGGCAAAGGACAAGCCTGGACAAATTCCTATATAGAGAAAAGTGCTCCCGAGGACATATGGGAATTATCGTCAAGCTAGGTTTCATCACGATCGTATGATTCGCGTTCGGTACTTTGATAATTTTGTATGTGGGTGGACCGGTGCTTGGGTGCTGTCCTTACTTGGACAAGCATCCCACTTATGATTAACCTCTATTGCAAGCATCCGCAACTACAACAAAAGTATTAAGGTAAACCTAACCATAGCATGAAACATATGGATCCAAATCAGCCCCTTACGAAGCAACGCATAAACTAGGGTTTAAGCTTCTGTCACTCTAGCAACCCATTGTAACGCCCCGAGACCGATGTGCCAGGTGTCCTCCAGTTATTCGCTGTGGTTGCCTTGTCATTGCTTGCATGTCATGCATTGCATATCATGTTCGTCTCATGCATCCGAGCCTTTTCCCCGTTGTCCGTTTTGCAATCCGGCGCTCCTATGTCACCCGGTGTCCCTTTCTACCTCTTTTCGTGTGTGGGGGTTAAACATTTTCGGATTGGACCGAGACTTGTCATGCGGCCTTGGTTTACTACCGGTAGACCGCCTATCAAGTTTCGTACCATTTGGACTTCGTTTGATACTCCAACGGTTGATCGAGGAACCGAGAAGGCCTCGTGTGTGTTGTAGCCCAACACCCCTCCAAAGTGGCAAAAAACCCACCTAAACCCTTTCCATCATCTAGAGCGTTCGATCACGATCACGTGGCCACAAACCACACCTCGTTTGGACTCTGCTAGCTCCCTCTACCTCTATAAATAGACCCCTTCATTTTCGTTTTCGGATCTTTTCCCCGAAACCCTAGCCATCTCCCTCCTCGCGCCTGGACAAAACTACTACGTCGTCGGACATGTCCGCGCCGCCCTCCTCAGCCAACCACGACGTGCCACGTCGCCCCGCCGCCTTCTGTCTCCTCCCCGCGCCGCCGCGGCCCTGCAGGCACACGGCCGGCCCACTCGGCCCGAGCGACCGCACGCCCCGCGCCCGAGCCGGTCCCTGCGCCCTGCCGCCACCAGAGATGCTCCCTGCCGCCACCGACGAGATCGCCAGCTCCGCCGCCTCGCCGCCCGGTGTCCTACCGTCGCCTCGCCCGATGCCGCTCGTCGCCGGCGACGCAAGCCGCCGCACCGGCGCCCTGCTCCTCCGTCGCCATCGCCGCCGCGGGCCACCATCGCCGCTTCCCGCTCCGGTGGCCGGAGCTCGCCACGCCGCCCCCTCGCCCCGGCAAGCCGCCGCCGCCTCGCCTCTCCGGTCTCCTTCTTCCTCTCTGGCGGAACTCGGCGTCGATTCCAGCCAGCTACAGTGCAATGACGACAAACCTTGGGATCCGCGCCCACCAGATCTAGATCCAATTTTCGGTTGACTTTTCCCCCGAAACCCTAACATCTTTGCATGTTTTGGCATGCCATAACTTTGCATCCGTAGCTCCGATTCATGCGTGTAGCATATCAAAATGTTCATCTCGACGAGTACATCATTTCATCTCATGGCATCCTTTTCATTTGAGCTCATCTTGATGCCCGAAATGCTGTTGGAAGAGGGCTATGTGATGATAGTTTCAGATCTGTTTCAGCAAATGCACTTTTCTCATTTTTTTCCATGATTAATGTGTGCATGCTATGATCCTGAGCTCTACATGTGTTTTGTTATATGCCATGCCATCTTTACAGAGGTGCTTGCTATGTATTTTTGTGATATTTTTGGTGACTAGCACAAGCTTGCAAAGTAGCGTAATCGTTGATGCTGATTTCAGGGACTTAGAATTTTCACTAAGTCCTTTCCCTTTCCTTATTTTTATGCCACATGTTCATGTTGTTTCCTAGTGATCCGTGCCTCTTTTGAGGATGATCAATAAGGATGTTTTGTTAACATTGTGGTGCTCTATCCATCTGTGTCTTTGTTTGCATTTATGAGCAACCTAGCTTGAGTCAATCGAGATCTACTTCTGCTATAAAATAATCCTGGCAGATTGTTGACATGTTTAGCGATTTTGCCGAGGTTGTTGCTATTGATCCGTGCATGCTATGTTGTTGTTCTTGCCATGTCTAGCTTCTATGCCATGTCTTCTTCATGGGTGTATGCTTAGTATGTCATGCAATGCTCTGTAGTGTGCATCGAGCTCGTAAACATGCCTACTCGTTAATTGTTTTGCATGCTCCAGTTTTTCACCAAGTCTGAATCTGTTTATGTTTTTGCCATGTTCACATGCTTGCAATTGTATATTCTGATCCCTTTTGGCTCAAGGTCACTAAGGGACTTTTGTTAAGTGCTTTGAGTAGCTTCATGCCATGCCTTGATTTGCCATGATATGTTCCTATAACATGTAGTTTTCTTGCTCTAAACATTGCTTCCTGATGATAAATTCCTGACATGATGTTAATTTCACTAAGCCTGTAACCTGTTATCATTTGCTCTTTTGCCATGCTTGTTTGAACCTGTTAATGGATGAATTAGCCGTACCTCATTGTTCATCTTTTGTAAAGTATCATGAGTGGATCCCTGCCATGTATTTTGTTGCCATGTTTGAGTGCTGTAGCATATTTATATTGATGCATTTAGTTGGTCACTTGTTGATTATCGCAGACCGATGCCATATTTGTTTTGCTTGCCATTTCCAAACCGTGCATCCAATTCCAGTGATCTTTATATCGATTTCAATCGAAATCACCTCCCCTTTCTAGTGGCAATCTTGGATTTCCATGTTGAGGCCAGGTTCAATCATTCATGTCCAAATCATGCATATGCATCACATACTGCATCCCGCATATCTTACCATGTTCGTGTGTTGGTTGTTTACTATGTTGTGTTCTTCTTTCCGGTGTTGCTTCTTCGGGTTGGTTCTGATAATGTCGCGTTTGTGAGGACCCATTCGACTACGTCCGTTTGTCTTCATCATGGACTCGTTCTTCTTCTTTGCGGGATTTCAGGCAAGATGACGATACCCTCGAAATCACTTCTATCTTTGCTTGCTAGTTGCTTTGCTCTTTTGCTATGCCTATGATGCGATACCTACCACTTGCTTCTCTTGCCTCCCATATTGTTAAGCCAAGCCTCTAACCCACCTTGTCCTAGAAAACCGTTGTTTGGCTATGTTACCGCTTTGCTCAGCCCCTCTTATAGCGTTGTTAGTTGCAGGTGAAGATTGGAGCTTGTTCCATGTTCGAACATGGATATTTTGTTGGGATATCACAATATCTCTTATTTAATTAATGCATCTATATACTTGGTAAAGGGTGGAAGGCTCGGCCTTATGCCCGGTGTTTTGTTCCACTCTTGCCGCCCTAGTTTCCGTCATATCGGTGTTATGTTCCCGGATTTTGCGTTCCTTACGCGGTTGGGTTATAATGGGAACCCCTTGACAGTTCCCTTTGAATAAAACTCCTCCAGCAAGGCCCAACCTTGGTTTTACCATTCGCCACCTAGCCTCTTTTTCCCTTGGGTTAGGCCAGCCCAAGGGTCATCTTTATTTTAAACCCCTGGGCCAGTGCTTGTCTAAGTGTTGGTCCAACCTAGAGCACCATGCGGGGCCGTCCCTTGGCAACTTGGGTTATGTTGGCTCCCGTACGCTTAGCTTATCCGGTGTGCCCTAAGAACGAGATATGTGCAGCTCCTATCGGGATTTGTCGGCACAGCGGGTGGTCTTGCTGGACTTGTTTTACCATTGTCGAGGATGTCTTGTAACCGGGATGCCGAGTCTGATCGGATTGTCTTGGGAGAAGGAATATCCTTGGTTGACCGTGAGAGCTTGTGATGGGCTAAGTTGGGACACCCATGCAGGGTTTTGAACTTTCGAAAGTCGTGCCCATGGTTATGGGCAGATGGGAATTTGTTAATGTCCCGTTGTAGAAAACCTGAATTTGATCTTAATTAAAATACATCAACCGCATGTGTAACCGTGATGGTCTCTTCTCGGCGGAGTCCGGGAAGTGAACACGGTGTTGGAGTTATGTTTGACGTAGGTTGTTCTAGGATCACTTCTTGATCATAGTTGTTCGACCGTGCTTTTGCCTTCTCTTCTCGCTCTCATTTCCGTTGTTAGCCACCAAATATGCTAGGCGCTTCTTGCAGCTCCACCTATACCTTTTACCTTACCTATAAGCTTAAAATAGTCTTGATCACGAGGGTGTGAGATTGCTGAGTCCTTGTGACTCACAGATACTTCCAAAACCAGCTTGCAGGTGATGTTGAACCATGCAGATGACGCAACTGAGCTCAGGAGGAGCTCGATGAAGACTTTGTCTGTTGTGTTGTTTCGTTCCAGTTGATCAGTACTGGAGCCCAGTTGGGACGATCGGGGATCTTTGTAGCATTTGGGGTAGTCCTCTTTTATTTTGGGTTTCGTAGTCGGACCTTGTTTGTATTTGGATGATGTAATGCTTTATTCATGTAATTGTGTGAAGCGGCGATTGTAAGCCAACTATGTATCTCTTTCCCTTATGTATTACATGGGTTGTGTGAAGATTACCTCACTTGCGACATTGCTTTTAATGCGGTTATGCCTCCAAGTCGTGCTTCGACACGTGGGAGATATAGCCGCATCGAGGGTGTTACACCCATCATCTACTTATTACTTCCCAGTGCCTTCTTCTAGGCCCAAATAATGGTGAAGTGTCACGTAGTCGACGTTCACATAACACCACTAGAGGAGAGACAACATACATCTCATCAAAATATCGAACGAATACCAAATTCACATGACTACTAATAGCAAGACTTCTCCCATGTCCTCGGGAACAAAAGTAACTACCCACAAAGCATATTCATGTTCATAATCACAGGGGTATTAATGTGCATATAGGATCTAAACATATGATCTTCCACCAAATAAACCAACTAGCATCAACTACAAGGAGTAATTAACACTACTAGCAACCCACAGGTACCAATCTCAGACTTAGAGACAAGAATTGGATACAAGAGATGAACTAGGGGTTTGAGTAGAGATGGTGCTAGTGAAGATGTTGATGGAGATTAACCCTCTCCCGATGAGAGGATCATTGGTGATAACGATGGCAATGATTTCCCCCTCCTGGAGGGAAGTTTCCCTGGCAGAACAGCTCCGCGGGAGCCCTAGATTGGTTCCGCCAAGGTTCCGCCTCGTGGCGGCGGAGTCTCGTCCCGAAAGCTTGCTTATGATTTTTTTCCATCGAAAGACTCCATATAGAAGAAGATGGGCATCGGAGGTCCACCAGGGGGGCCCACGAGGTAGGGGGCGCGCCCAGGGGGTAGGGCACGCCCCCACCCTCGTGGGCAGGGTGTGGCCCCACTCCAGAACTTCTTACGCTCAGTATTTTTTATATATTCTGAAAATGACTTCCGTGAAGTTTCAGGACTTTTGGAGCTGTGCAGAATAGGTCTCTAATATTTTCTCCTTTTCCAGCCTAGAATCCCAGCTGCCGGCATTCTCCCTCTTTATGTAAACCTTGTTAAATAAGAGAGAATAGGCATAAGTATTGTGACATAATGTGTAATAACAGCCCATAATGCAATAAATATTGATATAAAAGCATGATGCAAAATGGACGTATCATTGGTCTCTCTGTAACCTGGTAAAGTGCATGTCCTGGCCAACACACCCAGCCGGAAGACCCATTATTGTAGTATCTTGATTGAGAAAGTTGGCCACCTCCCCATAAGGATTTCGTAAGATTTACTCATGTAGTTGTTCCTCTTTAATTCTTGTGCTCCTGAAGTCCAACCTTTTACTTGATGTTCTAGATACCAAGCCATATCTATAAATAGGGTACGTAGCACATCAGGGAGAACATTAGAAGCGGAGTTCTAAATGTCTCTCGGTCGATCATCCAGATTTCGTCTCTGGCCTCGCTAAGGTGAAATCTGAGAAAGTGTTATCTTCCTTTGCATCTGCATTGTCCATCACTATTCATCATGGTAGTATGATGTGTTGCCAGGATCCCAGACACGGATGTTGGTAATACCTTGATGAGTATGGAAATGCTCAAGTTCTTGAGAGCATGTGCAAGAAAAATCATCCCTTGCGTTGTCTTTGACAAGGTGGTCCACATCATCCATTCTAGTCTGAGTATGCCATTCTTTTGAACTTCGTCAAACGATCATTTATGATTTGCCTTAGGCTAGTATAGAGAGTTTCTGTGACCTAGATATCAAAAGTAATTCTTTTTGCCACTTAGGGGAATAATTTTATGAGTCACACCTCCTCGAAGGTGCCCTAGTATGGTATCATGGCAATTATTTCCTCGCTACTTTGAAACCTTGCACCATCTTACTCAAGCGTGGAATTGTTGCCTACCAACTTGAATCTTCGCCATCTAATTTCCATCACCCTGATGTGAGTGTTGTGTCTCAGCTCAATATATGTTCAATGTCTCATTCCATGAGTTGATCGATCTTTAAGAAGATCGATTCCTATAGAGTTTCTTTCCGTCATCATCATGTTGGACAAAGATCTCGATGGCAAAGACATCAAGATCAGTATGATGCAACGAATCAACATCTTCAAGAATGCAATGGACTTTGGAGTTTGTGCGAGTTCCATGTCCCTCTTTCTTCTTACCTTATGTCTGGAATCTCAGGGCAAGATTCTTGTTTAGTAGGGGTGAGTTGTCATAGCCCTAGCTTCAGCCTTGTTGTGGACTAGTCTTGGTTGTTGCATCATGTTTAAATTTTCTTAAACCTGAAATGGGGATGTTCAAACCCTAGCACCAAATGAAATGCAACTAAGATCAAAATAAAAATATTTTCAATGAATCCAAAATGCCCTGCAAAAATGTTCATTATTTATGGAAAGAGATTAAAACCTTTACCACAGGTCATGCACATTTTTTCCAAGGCATTTATGGTCTTTGAATTAAATCATATTGTATTTGAAGTGGAGCTACAAATTCCTATAAAATATTTGGTACCTCCAAATATTCTGAAACTTGGTGAGGGCCTGTGTTTTAAATCAGATAGTGGCCACAAAAGTTTTCAGGATTTTATAAAGTGATTTAGTATTTTTACTAAATCAGAAACAAGTTACAAAAAATAGAAAAATGGAAGTATTAGAGAGGGAGAGAGAACATACCTGATGCCCACCAACCGGGCTAGCACTTTAGATGTCCAGCCCAGCCCACCAGCACCCCCCTTGTCATCTTCATACCCCCCGCACGCGCACGCTCTCCGCCAGGTCCTTCTTGCCGCTTCCCCCGAGACGCCCTGGAGACGCCACGCACCCCCTGATCCCCTCACTCACTCTCTTCCATCCTCATCCCCGTCTCTGCCGCTCTCTCTCTTCCAAAACTGAACGTCGCCATCGCCGCCGTTCCCTGGCCATGCGCTCCCAGCCGTCCCCTCGACCGCCCATCGTGTTTGAGAGCTCCGTCACGTCGTCTTCCTCGTCCTCGATGAGCCACACGAGCGGGGAGGGACTGGAACATCTCCACTGCCGTCGTCTTCATCGTTGGCCGCCCGAGATCGCCGTCTTCATTTTGTCATAACCAAGCCGTCCCCGAGCCCACTGAGACTGCCATCAACGCCAGCGTGAGCTCCTCTTCGATTCCCCTCTCTCCCCGCGTGTTTTTGCTCGCTCTAGCCACGCCAATCGCCGGAGCCGTGAGCTTCTGGCCGCCGTCCATGTCGCCGTCGCAGCCAATGTAGCTGGTGCTCGAATTCGAGCGTGTCACCGCACTCATAGCGCCCCTAGGAACCCGCAGACACCACCAGCTCGCCCAGAGACGCCCCGTAGCGTCGTTTCCGTTAAGGTCCGAACTCCGGCCGCCACGGAACTCGACGCTACCGACGTATCCAGTCACCCTGCGACTAACTTATGGAACCTTTGGTTGCGGCGCACTGCCAGCAACCCATAGCCGCAAACCGCGCTCGAAACCGTTCCCTATAGCTCCTTCCCGCAGCGTCTCCGTCGTCGGTTTTGGTCGCCGCCGGCCGAACTCCGGCGATGTCGATGTGGCCCATCATTAGCCACTAATGACCCTGCTAATTAACCCCCTGACCCACTTACATATGGGTCCCACGCCCTTAATTAACCATAGTTTAGTTTCTAATTAGTTTTAATTAATCACAGTGGCCCCACAATTCAGAGTTACCCGTGCTGACGTTGACCGGACCCACCTGTCCGTGACACTGATGATGCCGGGTCACTAACCAGTGGACCCCACTGGTCAGGTTTGACCTGGGCTGGCGTTGTTGACCTGATGACGCCAACATGGTGTCATGCTGACGCAGTATTGATTTCCTGGATTTAAAATGATTCAGAAAATTTCAGAAAATATCCAAAACTTAAAAAATTCATAGTAATTCAACCGTAACTCCAAATCAAACAAATTATATATGAAAAATTATCAGAAAAATCTAATCTATCCATCTGTACTTGTTTCATGCATGTTTAAATAACTTAACCTTGTTGTTTAGATCAAAACATGATAATGCACTTTATAAGTTCTTAGTTTGAATTTGAATTTGAACCTTTGGTTCAAATCAACTCAAACCCTTCTGTTCTTAGCCCCATTAGCTCAAATCACAGCATATTGCCATGTCACATTCATTCATCATATTGCTGCATTGCATTGATCGTGTTCCTTCTCTGTTGCCGGTATTTGTCCCCTCTCAGTAGACGAGGTTCCGACGATGAGTTCGATGACACCGATGAAGAGCTATATTATCTTCAGAAGTGCTAGGCAAGCAATACCCCCTTGTTCATTCCGTTACAATCCCACTCTCTCGCTCCTGCTCTCTTTTACTGCATTAGGACAATAATGATTCAACTGTTACATGATGCGGTAGTTGAACCCCTTTTCCTCTGCATGACCTGTCATTGCCACAGTAATAGATGAAACCCACTAGCATGAGTAGGAGTTGTTTGAGCCCCGATGTGCCTACTCATTCGTGCTTGTTTGTCATGCCTGCTACTGCGTAGAGTTGAGTCAGGTCTGATTCATCGGGGATGAATTGGAATGGTGATGAACATGTCCTACTGTGTGTGAGCTAAGTGTGTGAACACGATTTGGTAATGGTAGCGGTGAGAGGCCATGTAGGAGTACATGGTGGGTTGTATCATTGCAACCGTCCTCAGGAACTGAGTTCTGTGTTTGTGATCCATGAACAGTTACTACCACACATTGGGTTCCCGTAACTCGACCCCTCTCGGCTTGTTAATCGCCTCGATCTCTGTCTAGGAGTTGCAACTAGTTTCTAGTGTTTTTAGGATATGTGTTGGGGGCCGTGCATAGCGCTGTCCCTAGGGTGGGCTATGATGCGGTAGAAACACGAGGCATGGTGTACCGGGACGCCCATTTGGTGCCTCGGGAACCCTGATCTCATCGTTTGGGGCCGAGAGCGAAAACTCGGCCGGATCTCCTTGCGGATGGAACCCAAATAGGCGATAAACCTGGACTAGAGACTTGTGTGGTTAGTCAGGTCGTGGCCGACTCCCTCGTCGGGCTTCCGCTTGAAGGTTGCCGAGATACACGATGTGTACATGGTGGTAAGTGGTGAGAGCGTGTGCGAAGAAGTACACCCTTGCAGGGTTATAAATGATCTATTCGAATACCCGTGTCCGCGGTAAAGGACTTCTGGGTTGCTTATACAGTTCATAGACAAGTGAAAGTGGATACTCTAAAATGCGCAAGATAAGCGTGAGTGCTATGGATGGCATTCTCATAGATAAGTGGTGTATGGATATGGTCAATATGTGGACTTGCGTGCGCCACCTGAAAAGAGTTACTTGCAGTAGTAGTCTAGGTTAGCCATTGAGTCAAAGCTGGCTTCCTATAGTTAAACCCCACCATCCCTGATGTAAGTCTTGTTGGGTACATTTGTACTCATGTTTGCTTAATTTATGTTTTTGTAGAGAGACTTCAGTCTAGCTAGTAGTTCCATGTGGACTTCGAGTTTAGCTTGATACCTCAGCTACGATCTTGTGCCCTCTTCAGGATCTAGTAGATAGTCAGGCTTCTCAGCGTTTTCACTTGTAGATGTATGTACTCAGACATGTTAAGCTTCTGCATGTGCTTGTTGCTTGTATGACTTGAATGCTAGGTCATCAGACCCATGTTTGTAATATCTAGCTCTTCGGAGCCTAATGAATAAATACTTTGAGTCGTAGATTATTGTTGTGATGCCATGTTGTATTTGCACATATCGAGCATATTGTGTGTATGATTGAAATGCTTGGTATGTGTGGGATCCGACGACCTAGTTGTTTATCCTTGGTAGCCTCTCTTATGGGGAAATGTAGTCTAGTGCTTCTACTGAGCCATGGTAGTCTGCTACAACCCGGTTTACCAGAGTCCTGCTAGCCTAGTTACTAGTGCTCCGGAACACTTAGACTGGCCGGCATGTGATCCACTTCGTTCCTGTGTCTGTCCCTTCGGGGAAATGTCACATAGTGACTTCCGGAGTCCTGCTAGCCTGATATAGCCCAGGTTCCCGGAGTCCTGTTATCCTAGTTGCTATAGCTCGGATTCACACACTGATGACCGACATGTTCGATGCTAGTTCATGTACGCATGTCCCCGTAAGTCAGTGCCACTTTGGGTTCACGACTAGTCCTGTCGGCCCAGGTTCTCTGTCATATGGATGCTAGCGACACTATCATATACGTGAGCCAAAAGGCGCAAACGGTCCCGGGCCAGGTAAGGTGGCACCCGTGGGAATACCGTGCGTGAGGCCGCAAAGTGATATGATTTGTTACATGCTAGATCGGGGTGACTTAGGATCGGGGTCCTGACAGCGACCGAGCGCGCCGCAGCGCCTAATGGCGAGCACAACACGCTGCGACGCCTAACGGCAAGCAGAGCTTGCCGAGGGACGCGAGCAGAGGACGGCACAGTGATACGTGGCAAATAAGACAAAATGTGCGAGCGATGACAGAGACATCAAGCATGAATCAGATTAGAGCTGCGTGTGGGATATGTGGTAGACAGTTGATCCACCAGAGCTATTTGTGATGGAATAAGCCGTGTGTGTTGCAGGCAAACGCTTGCTCGTGTATAACCTTAAATTTAACCCAAAAAGTGTTTATGCATGTTACAAAAATTGTATAGCTGGAAACTATGTTCAAATATGACTCCAACGATATAATCTATGGCGACATGCATTCGTATTCTATTAGTTAATAAATCCTACTTATAAACCAGGACGGGGGTATAGTAGGTAATGAAATCGCAAATGTTTTTTTATTAATTGTATGTGTACGTGTCCTCTTGTCCTCCTCACGCACGTCTTGTCACCCTGCTGCCACAGACGGCCTATAGTGCAAGCTTGCGCAGCGTGCGGGGGCGTTCTTTTGGCCAAATGGTGGCGCCAATGAATTGTCAATGAGCCTGTTCCCACGCAACCTCGTAGGTTCCCGCGCAAGCTTCATGCCCCACTCGATGAAATCCCCCAAAATCCCAATGCTTACCGGCCTGCTATAAAAACCCTCACGGCCGGCGAGTCCTGCGTTGCATTTTCCCCTACCTCCCTGTAGCTTATATCGTCTGCTTCTTCCACAATCTCCAATGGCACCGGTCCATCGTCATCGCCTAGCCACTCCGCCGTCATCAGAGGATAGCTCCAGCTAGGAGGCTACACCATGGCGGTGGCGCAGTCCCCGGTGTAGTGTAGTGCGCGTGGTGTCCCTGTTGGGTGTGCACGGAACACCCACCACACGCTCTGTCGCCGCTGCCCGTCGGAAGCCGTTACCGACCGCCATTGCCGCCACACCACCGTCGAAAGCCAGGGCCATCTCCCACTCCGCCGCGGCAGCCCGAAGGCGGGAGGTGGCTGTCATGGCCGCCACCCCACTGCCGGCCACCGTGGCCATCACCTGCTCCGCAATCGTGGCCCGAAGGTGGGAGGTGGTGATCGTGGCCGCCACCCCATTGTCGACCACCATGGCCACCAGCCCACCGTCGACCGCCGGGATCATCACCCACTCAGCCACCGCCGCCAGAAGGAGAGGGCGGAGGTGGAGGCCCGCACGTGCGTTAGTGAACTTACCGCAGCCATGGCCGTATCACACACCAACAAAGAGGTGAGGAATCAGGAGATCTATGAGTAGTATGGCCACTTCGAGAGGGATCTTCTGGAGCGGCAGTGGGTGTTCGAGCTGCCGAGCATTGCTGAATGTGCAGCAGCGGCAGGCACCGTATTGGATTTGTCTAGCTCGTCGGTAGGCTCCTACTCCTCTGCCTCTTACTGAGCGGACTCGGCAGAGGAGAGGCTGCTGGAAGTAGCACAAAGCCCCTCCGTAGTAGTAGTAGTATTGAGGGGCTATTTTGTTCAGTTCATCTGACTATAGATGTGTGGTTGAACTATACAACATACTTAAAATTAGCTATTATATATAGTTGAACTGGCAATTTCAGTACGTGGTTGGCAACAATTGGGGAGAAGTTTGGTCGGTTCAGCTGTCGAGTTGAACTATTTGTATAAATTAAGAATGACTGCTTAATGTATGAATGAAATATATGCTTAATTACTAAAATTTAGTTGCAAAAATTACATAGTGCTAATGATTTCTAGCTGCATATTTTGAGAAATCCAGTGTTACAAGGATTGACAAATGGCAACGTTACTAGATCAACAACTGTAAATCTTTCCAGTTTGATAAATGGCAACATACCTGTCGGGCGGAGGCCGCACAAAGAGCGGATCGAGGTAGTACACGCGAGCAGTTTTACCCAGCTTCGGGCCGCACGGTTGCGTAAAACCCTACTGCTGCTTGTTTGTGTGTATTGAATTCTTGCTCAGGAGCGATGGACGCTGCCAGACCGAGCGTGAGAGTGTTCCTGATGTTTCGAACGAGCCGAACCCCCTCTACGTTGCGCTTGGGCCTCCTTTTATACTTTCAAGGGGTCATCGACAGGTGGCAACGTAGACTAGAAGGGTAAAAATGGAAAAGGATGCGGTAGGTGCAGCTGCCGCTACTGTGGACACAGTGCACCCTACCTAACTCTGACGGCAGGGGACAAGGTCATTGAATGCCCGTCTGAGTTGCCTAAACAGTGCAAAAAGTGACCGTTAGGAGCGCCACCGTTCGCCACGATGGCCTCCTCTTCATCTCCGCTTGCCACCGCGTACCCCTGGCTGCACAGGTTCCCGCCACGCGCCGCTGAGAAAGCCTCATGGCGACACGCGGGCGGGTGCGCTGGAGCGCGGGTATGGGGTGGCAGCTGGCCCCCGGCAAGTACCTTGCCGGGGTCGTCGTCTTGTCGCGTCCGGAAGCTTGTCGCTCGCCGGATCTTGCCGGGACGTGTGGTGCGTCGCGGTAAGTTTCTTGTGGCGCCTTGGTTGGCCTTCCCGGCAAGCTCCTCTTGCCGGGGTCTTGTCTCTTCATCTTAAATACTTTGTTCTTGAAGGGGCTCCAAGGGAACCCACGGAGGACCCTGGCGGTCGTTCGGCAAGCCTTGCCGCGGGGCGCTGCAACTGCCCATGCACGAGTTCGGGATACTAGGGTACCCCTACTCTAGTACACCGACAGGAGCCGCCGGGCCTGGGCCATACACGGTGCCGAGCGCTGTTGGGCCAGGCCCAAAACAGGGCACGGGCACGCGCGGGCCTGGGGTATGCCGAATCTAACTCCGTATCCACCGCACCCCCCGCAACGGCACGCGTCAATCACGGCGTCGTGGGGGAGATCGTGGGTGGTTGTTTATTTGGAAGGCCGAAATGTCCGCCCCGTCCCTCTTTATAAGCAGGGGAAACAGGGGCGTTTCCCCCACCTTCGCCCTTCGCTGCTGCAATCTCAGAAATCTCCGCCGCCCTCCTCCGCTTGCAGAGTTGAAAGAGGGCAGCGCTCCGCCCCCGTCGCTGCCGCCACCACCAGCGCCGTCGATCTCCCCCACTGCCTCCGCCATGCCTCCGAAGCCCGGGAAGGGGAAGGCCACGAAGGCCGCGGTCGCGAAAGCTGTGAAGTCGACCGAAGCGCAGCGGCTTGAGGTGCTGCAGAAGGAGCGGGCCACTTCCCCCCCCCCCCGAGCTCTCCGCGAAGGAGCTGAGGGAGTGGTACTATCTCTTCTGGTCGACGGAGACGCAGGGGCATCCGCGCACGAAGGTACTCTCCGCCGTCGCCTCGCAAGCAGCTCCAGTTGGCGGATATCCTTTCTTCGTCGTGTTCTTCTACTGCGGGCTCTGCCCGCCATTCTCTGATTTCTTTTGCGACGTCATGAACACCTATGGACTCCACCTCCTTGACTTCACCCCCAACGCCGTTCTGACCATGGCAGTTTTTTCCCATCTACACGAAAACTTTGTCGGAGTCCACCCCAACGTAGCTCTCTTCCGCCATTTCTTTATGCCTCGTGTCGAGAGAGGGGAACCTCTTGCCGGCGGGATCGCCTGGATCTCGCGGGCCGGCAAGAAGGAGACCTATCTGGAGGGGGAGCTCCGCAGCAAGTGGGACGAGTGGAGAGCAGATTGGTGCTGGGTTGTAGAAGAGAGCCCGCAGCCGTTCACCGCCCTGCGCCAAGCCCCAGCAGTGCGTGGCAATGACTGGAGCGCTCTGTCCGTGGACGACGACAAGCTGAAGATCGCCACCACTCGGATCTTGCGTCTCAGGCTTGCTGGGCTGACTATAGGAGCTGTCGGCGCAGATTTCCTTCGCCGGCGCATCGCCCCTCTCCAGGCAAGGGGGAGACCCGCCTGGGAATTTGGAGGCCCGGCAGATATCATGAGGTTGCGCCCAGGCCTCAACTTCAATTTCACCGTCATAGAGTTGGACGGGATACTCAAGGAGATATTCAAGCATGACCCACAGCATCCCGAGTGGTTCAGGTTGCCGGCAGGCGTCGTTCCTCTGTGCAACAACTCCTCGCGCGACCGCATCTGCGCCATGATGCCGTTGTGTGATTCGCACGGGATCGCTCCAACAAGGCAAGAGCCTGCCGGAGACGTTGTGCAGCAGTTCTTCGACAGCCTAGTGGAAGTAGCGGTCAATGCTGACGACAAGAAGCTCCTCACCCATGACACCACCGATCAAGAGATGGAACGCATCGCCACCAGCGCGGAAGAGGCGGTGGCAGCCGCAGCCGCGGGTGAATTTGGGTTCACGGTGGAGGAAGCGGACGCGGTATCGGCGATGAGTCTTGCTGAGCGGGAGTGGCCCGAAGACGAAGAAGAGCTTGCCGCGCCCGACGCCGAGTTGAGCGAGCCCGCCGAGGGTACGAGCGGCCCGCCATCTCCGGGGAGCTTGCCGGGAACAGGGCCCGGAACGCAGCCCCCAGTGCAGCCAAGAAGGCGCCTCCGCAGGATCGAGGACGCAGCAGTCCCCGCCAAGCGGCCAAGGGATCCCACCCCTCCACCTCGTCGCGTCGGGGGTGGGCCGAACTTCAACCTCTCCGCGCTCAGCTCCGACGAGGAAGAGGAAGCAGAGTAAGATTCCCTTGTTGTTCTTCTAGTTCTTCAACTTGCCATTCCTGTCTTGCATCTGATCTGACCCACCCTGGACTCTCCCTTTTCAGGACTCTGGCCCAGAGGGCGGCGAAGAGGGCCAAGGCTCAGGTGGTGGTCATCGAGGACGAGCCCACTGCGACGACATGAGGCGTGCCCGAGACCACCTTGCCGGATCCGGCCATCACTTCGCAGAGCAGCCCCCAGCGCAGCCCCCAACGTAAGCATATGGTTTACTTTCTGCTTCTGGGTGCGCGTGGTTGCTCTTTTCCTTTGTTGACATCTGATCACTAGTTTGTTTGTGCAGGAGCAGAACAACTTCATCAGGAGGGCGTGGTGATCTCCTCCGACTCGTCGTCTGCTTCGACTACGCCGCCAAGGGCGGACCCCCCGGCAAGGGAGCGTTCTCCGGTAAGGGAGGAGCCTCCGGCAAGGGAGGAGTCTCCGGCAAGGGACAGCGCTAATGATCCGCCGGTGGTGGAGGTCATGACAGCAGATCCTAGCACAGGTAGTCCTTCTTGCCCGAAACTTTCCTTGTAGTCTTCTGCTGATTTCTCTTCTCGGATACTTGTTTGATTTCTCCTTCTTCTCCGGTCGTCAGACCCACCCTCCGCGGATCCGATGGAGACCGAAGCGGGCGGCGAGGAGGACGCGCGCGGCAATACTGATGATGCCGCGACCACCGAAGGAGCCGGCGCTGACGTGCCCGCCGGCGAAGAGGCCGCCAAGGCTGCTGTCGAAGAAGCTGGCGGGGGATCTGGCGATCGCACTGACGGCCCTGAGGCCGCAGGAGCGTCAGGCGCTGCACCGACCGCCGATCCCTCCGCCGCTGCCGCAGCGTCAGGCTCCGAGGAGCCCCAGCCCGGCGCCTATCTGAAGGCTGGCGGGGGCATCTTCATCAAGCTCCCTTGGGCGTCAAGCTCCAGGGTGCCGGGTTGTCGATCGTTGACGCGCCGGGAAGCAGCAGTGACGAGCCCGAGGAGGAGCGGCTGCTGCGGAGGCTACTGGCGCTCTATCGCGCCCGTCAAGTCAAGTTGGAGTCCCGGGAAGCGCTCGTCGCGAAAGCGAGCGTGGATATAGAGAAGCGCGCGGAGGAGCTTCGGGGTTTTCGCCAGTAAGCTCTCCGGGCCTTGGCGGAGGAGCGGGAGCAGCTTGCTGAAGAGCGGAAGGCCTTCCTCCTCGAGAAGGCCGAAGCTGAAGAGCAGCAGTGGCTCACCGGCGAGAAGCTGTACATGCGAGAAGGCGAGCTGGCTCAGCGGAAAGTGAACCTCGACAGCCACGAGGAGGAGCTTGTCGCACGCGAACGGGCACTTGGCGGGTCGCTCCAAGAGGCAAAGGATGCGGCTGCGGCTGCCGAGACCGCCAAGAAGGAATTGGAAGTAAAGGTGGCGCAGCTGGAGGCTGATCCGAAGGTGGGTGGCGAAGAGCTTGTCGTGCTCAAGCTGGAGCGCGAGAAGGACGCCCTTGCCCACGGTGAGCTGCAGGGCCAACTCTCCGAGAAGGGCAAAGAGCTGCGCGCCGCCAAGAATTCCAATGTTGATCTGGAGCTGAAGCTGGCCACCCTGACGGAGACGTTGGACGGCACCAAGAAACGGGAGGAGGACTTGAAGAAGGACATCAAGGCCAATGAGGCGCTGCTAGCGAGGGCCGCCGAAACCCAGAATCTTTTCAGAGATACTGTGGCGCTCTGGACGGAGGGCCTCGTGAACATTGCTGCAGTCATAAAAGAGGAGCTGGTGCAATTGGGGGTGGAAGGCTTCGGGTACTCCTTCGACGAGAACCTCCAACCCAGCGCCAAGCTCACTCTGTTCTTCAAAGGCGTGGCGGCGGCGCTCCAGCAACTTCGGGAATGGATCCCAAAGCAGTTGGCCGACGAGTCACGCTCGATTTGTGCCGGAGTTCTGGAGAAGGTGCTGGTGAAGGTGGTCTTCCGCAATCCGGGCCTCAACCTCACCAACGTCCTCAAGAGGCTGCCGGCGGACGCTGATCTTGACGCACTTAAGGCCCTCGTCGCACCCATTGTGGACAGGGTGAACGAGGTCAAAAGGGTTGACGGCGGTCGCGTAGATTAGGCCGTCCGTTTTCTTCTTTTCTTGTCGCTGCCAGTCATGTCATGGGAACACTTTATTAGAGGCGCGACAAGTTATTTTTGTAATATAACTCTATCTTAGGCAAAAAATTGTTGTGTTACTTCCTTTACTCGACTCTTGGCTTTGTATGGTTCTGCCCTACGCTTTCTAGGGAAACTTGCCGGTGCAGGCACCCTTGCCGCGAGCGCCGAGTGTGGAACTTCAGCAGCCTGCTGGCGGGGTCGCTACCGACAAGCAACCTTGTCGCAACTAGTTGCAGCTCACTTAAGTTGTTGAGCGGACTCGAAACAAAGTAAGGGCGCAGCTAGCTACGAGTTGGTTCCTCCGCGCACAGGTTTTCCATACAAAGCACGGCCGTTCAAGGAAAATAACTCAAAAACTTAAAAAACTGATTGCTCAAACTTTAGCAACTTAGCTTTTCTTTCTTCTGCTTCCCGGCAAGGAGAAACTTTCTTGAACGGCCTGGTCCACACCATTATCTTCTCCCCCCCCCGGTAAACCTTGTGGGCGAGGGAACCTTCCTTCTTTTGAGAAAGAAACAGAGAAATAAAGTAATGATATGGAGCCTTGGGATTTGGTGCTGCACAAAGTGTCAGATAAGATATGCGAAAAAGGATTATAGCATAAAAAACTGACAAGATGTGTGGGGCACATGAACTTTACTGGTGCACGGGGTCTGCGCCCAGCTTTGTACAAAGGATTACATGCAATAGCGGCAAGACTTGTACAAAAGGTGGTTGCCGGAAAAGCTTCCGGCAACCGCGCCCTACGGGTAAAACTTACGAAGATGTTCTATGTTTCAGGAGTTTCTCACCGGAACGCCATCTTCGGTCTCAAGGCAGACAGCGCCAGGCCTCGTGACTCGTCTTACCCGATAAGGGCCTTCCCACTTCGGCGTCAACTTGTTGGAATTCTTGGCGGACTGAACACGCCGAAGAACAAGGTCGCCTTTCTCGAAGCTTCTGGCTTTAACTTTGCGGCTATGGTAGCGGCGCAAAGCTTGCTGGTATCGAGCAGCTCGTACAGCAGCCTGAAGATGATCTTCCTCAAGGAGCAGCGCGTCGTCTTGCCGCAGCTGCTCTTGCTCAAGCTCATCATAAGCGAGCACTCAAGGTGACCCGTATACGAGTTCCATGGGGAGAACTGCCTCTGCTCCATAGACTAGAGCGAAAGGTGTCTGGTCAGTGGCTCGATTTGGTGTCGTTCTGATTGACCAAAGAACCACCAGCAGCTCCTCGATCCAGTTCTTTCCGCACTTGTGCAGCCTGTCGATGTCGGGGAAACTGATCCACCAACACCTATGGGGACAGGGCCCCTTTCTGTTCGGAGGGGGACGGAGGCCGCACAAAGAGCGGATCGAGGCAGTACACGCGAGCGGTTTTACCCAGCTTCGGGCCGCACGGATGCGTAAAACCCTACTGCTGCTTGTTTGTGTGTATTGAATTCTTGCTCAGGAGCGATGGACGCTGCCAGACCGAGCGTGAGAGTGTTCCTGATGTTTTGAATGAGCCGAACCCCCTCTACGTTGCGCTTGGGCCTCCTGTTATACTTTCAAGGGGTCGCCGACATGTGGCAACGTAGACTAGAAGGGTAAAAATGGAAAAGGATGCGGTAGGTGCAGCTACCGCTACTATGGACACAGTGCACCCTACCTAACTCTGACGGCAGGGGACAAGGTCATTGAATGCCCGTCTGAGTTGCCTAAACAGTGCAAAAAGTGACCGTTAGGAGCGCCACCGTTCGCCATGATGGCCTCCTCTTCATCTCCGCTTGCCACCGCGTACCCCTGGCTGCACAGGTTCCCGCCACGCGCCCCTGAGAAAGCCTCATGGCGACACGCGGGCGGGTGCGCTGGAGCGCGGGTATGGGGTGGCAGCTGGCCCCCGGCAAGTACCTTGCCGGGGTCGTCGTCTTGTCGCGTCCGGAAGCTTGTCGCTCGCCGGATCTTGCCGGGACGTGTGGTGCGTCACGGTAAGTTTCTTGTGGCGCCTTAGTTGGCCTTCCCGGCAAGCTCCTTTTGCCGGGGTCTTGTCTCTTCATCTTAAATACTTTGTTCTTGAAGGGGCTCCAAGGGAACCCACGGAGGACCCTGGCGGTCGTTCGGCAAGCCTTGTCGCGGGGCGCTGCAACTGCCCGTGCACGAGTTCGGGATACTAGGGTACCCCTACTCTAGTACACTGACAATACCCAATATGACAGATGCAAATCTTACCAAATTGTTTGTATGTGGTTGCACACGGGTCATCCAGAACAACCGTTTGCATTGAGGGGATGCACAAATCCTGCGCTGCTCTCACTTTGCATATGGGTGTTCTATCTAAATCGTTTGCGATCAAGAGCTATAGAAATCCTGCTCAGCACATTTTCTCTAGGCTTCCTGGGGAAGTTGTCGGTTTGCATACGGGTGTTCTAACTAAAACATTTGCGATGAGAGTTTTATATTTGAAAGGCGAATTAAATTGCAGCTTGGGCTCCATTAATGGAGAGGAAGCGAGCAAGGTGGGCGGCCATGGAAATCCATGGGCTCACTTTCTAGTGAGCTTGCGCAGCATACAGCTCGCACGCTTCCCGGTGAGCCTGCGCACTCGAGGATAGCTTGCACGCCCCTCGGTCAGCCTGCGCACCAGACGACGCTCGCACACCTCCTGTTCAGTCAAGGTCAAGTAGCTGTTCGCACGGCACCTCCTACAGCCATTAAAACCAAGACACGTGGCGTCACATCAATGGTTAACAGAATTTTGGATTTACTAGAATTTAAAAACCAGGCATCTCAATGTTTTGCCGGCAATCAACGGTTCCCCGGTGTTGAAATGCATGCCCATTTCTTGCATGTGACCTAAGCATACACCCAAGGACACGAATTTAAATTTTCAACCAATTTATATGCACTGGAGCATGTGCATGTAGTTCTAATTTGAATTATGCACATAAAATGTATAGAAAACTCAGTTAATGCATAAAAATGTCCAAATGAACCCTAAAAATTCAAAAAAATAGCACAACACTCGTGTTGTTCTATGTTCACACGAGAAAAAAATTGAAAGCAATAAGAGGCAATGGATATCGTTTCATCCCCAAAGGTGGGATGTTCCCTACAGAAAACCATCATGCTTGTTGTGAGAAGCTCCGGTTTGTGAGAAGCATATACCCAAACCTGCTCCAAATGGGAAAATATTTGTACGACGACATGTTGATGCCGCTCCATCATAGCATGTCAAGTTTCATGAATTTTAGACAAGTTTTGGATTTACTAGAATTTAAAAACTAGGCATCTCAACGTTTTGCCAGCAATCAACGGTGCCCCGGTGTTTGAAATTCATTCCCATTTCTTGCATGGGACCTAGGCATGCACCCAGGACATAGATTTTATTTTCCAACAAATTTCTATGCACTGGAGCATGTGCATGTTGTTCGAATTTGAATTATGCACATAAAATGCATTGAAAGCTCAGTTAATGCATAAAATGTCCAAACGAACCCCGAAATATCACAAAAAATTGCACAATAGTCCTGTTGTTCTATGTTGACACGAGAAAAAAATTTGAAAGCAATAAGAGGCAATGGATATCGTTTCATCCCCAAAGGTGGGACGTTCCATACCGAAAACCATCATGCTTGTTGTCAGAAGCTCTGGTTTGTGAGAAGCATATACTCAAACCTGCCCCAAGTGGGACAAAATTTGTACCACGGCATGTTGATGCCACTCCAAGATAGCATGCCAAGTTTCATGAATTTCAGACGAGTTTTGGATTTACTAGAATTTAAAAACCAGGCATCTAAATGTTTTGCCAACACTCAACGGTGCCCCGGTGTTTGAATTTCATTCCCATTTCTTGCATGGGAACTAAGCATGCACCCAAGGACACAGATTTGATTTTTCAACCAATTTATATGCACTGGAGCATGTGCATGTAGCTCAAATTTGAATTATGCACATAAAAAGCATTGAAAACTCAGTTAATGCATAAAAATGTCCAAACGAACCCCGAAAATTCACAAAAATTCGCCCAACACTCCTGTTGTTCTATGTTGACACGAGAAAAAACTTTGAAAGCAATAAGAGGCAATGGATATCGTTTCGTCCCCAAAGGTGGGACGTTCCCTACCAAAAACCATCATGCTTCTTGTGAGAAGCTCCGGTTTGTGAGAAGCATATACCGAAACCTGCCCCAAATGGGACAAAATTTGTACCATGGCATGTTGATGTTGTTCCATGATAGCATGCCAAGTTTCATGAATTTCACATGAGTTTTGGATTTACTGGAATTTAAAAACTAGGCATCTCAATGTATTGTCGGCAATCAACGGTGCCCCGGTGTATGAAATTCATTCCCATTTCTTGCATGGGACCTAAGCATGCAACCAAGGACACATATTTGATTTTTCAACCAATTTATATGCACTGGAGCATGTGCATGTAGTTCAAATTTGAATTATGCACATAAACTACACTGAAAACTCAGTTAATGCATAAAAATGTCCAAATGAACCCCGAAAAATCACAAAAATTCACACAACACTCATGTTATTCTATGTTGACACGAGAAAATTTTTTGCAAGCAATAAGGTACAATGGATATCGTTTAGTTCCCAAAGGTTGGACGTTCCCTATCGAAAACCATCATGCTTGTTGTCAGAAGCTCTGGTTTGTGAGAAGCATATACCCAAACCTACCCCAAACGGGATAAAATTTGTACGACGGCATGTTGAGCCGCTACATGATAGCATGCCAAGTTTCATGAATTTCAGACAAGTTTTGGATTTACTAGAATTTAAAAACCAGGTATCACAATGTTTTACCGGCAACCAACGGTGCCCTGGTGTTTCAAATTCATTCCCATTTCTTGCATGGTACCTAAGCATGCACAGAAGGACACATATTTGATTTTCAACCAGGTTATATGCACTGGAGCATGTGCATGTAGTTCTAATTTGAATTATACACATAAAATGTATTGAGAACTCAGTTAATATATAAAAATGTCAAAATGAACCCCAAAAATTCACAAAAATTCACACAACACTCCTGTTGTTTTATGTTGACACGAGAAAAAAATTGAAATCAATAAGAGGCAATGGATATCGTTTCGTCCCCAAAGGTGGGATGTTCCCTACAGAAAACCATCATGCTTGTTGTGAGAAGCTCCGGTTTGTGAGGAGCATATACCCAAACTTGCTCCAAATGGGACAAAATTTGTACGACGACATGTTGATGCCGCTCCATCATAGCATGCCAAGTTTCATGAATTTTATACAAGTTTTGGATTTACTAGAATTTAAAAACCAGGCATCTCAATGTTTTGCCGGCAATCAACGGTTCCCCGGTGTTGAAATGCATGCCCATTTCTTGCATGTGACCTAAGCATGCACCCAAGGACACGAATTTAAATTTTCAACCAATTTATATGCACTGGAGCATGTGCATGTAGTTCTAATTTGAATTATGCACATAAAATGTATAGAAAACTCAGTTAATGCATAAAAATGTCCAAATGAACCCTGAAAATTCAAAAAAAATTGCACAACACTCGTGTTGTTCTATGTTCACACGAGAAAAAAATTGAAAGCAATAAGAGGCAATGGATATCATTTCATCCCCAAAGGTGGGATGTTCCCTACAGAAAACCATCATGCTTGTTGTGAGAAGCTCCGGTTTGTGAGAAGCATATACCCAAACCTGCTCCAAATGGGAAAATATTTGTACGACGACATGTTGATGCCGCTCCATCATAGCATGTCAAGTTTCATGAATTTTAGACAAGTTTTGGATTTACTAGAATTTAAAAACTAGGCATCTCAACATTTTGCCAGTAATCAACGGTGCCCCGGTGTTTGAAATTCATTCCCATTTCTTGCATGGGACCTAGGCATGCACCCAAGACATAGATTTTATTTTCCAACAAATTTCTATGCACTGGAGCATGTGCAAGTTGTTCGAATTTGAATTATGCACATAAAATGCATTGAAAGCTCAGTTAATGCATAAAATGTCCAAACGAACCCCAAAATATCACAAAAAATCGCACAATAGTCCTGTTGTTCTATGTTGACACGAGAAAAAAATTTGAAAGCAATAAGAGGCAATGGATATCGTTTCATCCCCAAAGGTGGGACGTTCCATACCGAAAACCATCATGCTTGTTGTCAGAAGCTCTGGTTTGTGAGAAACATATACTCAAACCTGCCCCAAGTGGGACAAAATTTGTACCACGGCATGTTGATGCCACTGCAAGATAGCATGCCAAGTTTCATGAATTTCAGACGAGTTTTGGATTTACTAGAATTTAAAAACCAGGCATCTAAATGTTTTGCCAACACTGAACGGTGCCCCGGTGTTTGAATTTCATTCCCATTTCTTGCATGGGAACTAATCATGCACCCAAGGACACAGATTTGATTTTTCAACCAATTTATATGCACTGGAGCATGTGCATGTAGCTCAAATTTGAATTATGCACATAAAAAGCATTGAAAACTTAGTTAATGCATAAAAATGTCCAAACGAACCCCGAAAATTCACAAAAATTCGCCCAACACTCCTGTTGTTCTATGTTGACACGAGAAAAAAATTTGAAAGCAATAAGAGGCAATGGATATCGTTTCGTCCCCAAAGGTGGGACGTTCCCTACCAAAAACCATCATGCTTCTTGTGAGAAGCTCCGGTTTGTGAGAAGCATATACCGAAACCTGCCCCAAATGGGACAAAATTTGTACCATGGCATGTTGATGTTGTTCCATGATAGCATGCCAAGTTTCATGAATTTCACATGAGTTTTGGATTTACTAGAATTTAAAAACTAGGCATCTCAATGTATTGTCGGCAATCAACGGTGCCCCGGTGTATGAAATTCATTCCCATTTCTTGCATGGGACCTAAGCATGCAACCAAGGACACATATTTGATTTTTCAACCAATTTATATGCACTGGAGCATGTGCATGTAGTTCAAATTTGAATTATGCACATAAACTACACTGAAAACTCAGTTAATGCATAAAAATGTCCAAATGAACCCCGAAAAATCACAAAAATTCACACAACACTCATGTTATTCTATGTTGACACGAGAAAAATTTTTGCAAGCAATAAGATACAATGGATATCGTTTAGTTCCCAAAGGTTGGACGTTCCCTATCGAAAACCATCATGCTTGTTGTCAGAAGCTCTGGTTTGTGAGAAGCATATACCCAAACCTACCCCAAATGGGATAAAATTTGTACGACGGCATGTTGAGCCGCTACATGATAGCATGCCAAGTTTCATGAATTTCAGACAAGTTTTGGATTTACTAGAATTTAAAAACCAGGTATCACAATGTTTTACCGGCAACCAACGGTGCCCTGGTGTTTCAAATTCATTCCCATTTCTTGCATGGTACCTAAGCATGCACAGAAGGACACATATTTAATTTTCAACCAGTTTATATGCACTGGAGCATGTGCATGTAGTTCTAATTTGAATTATACACATAAAATGTATTGAGAACTCAGTTAATGCATAAAAATGTCAAAATGAACCCCGAAAATTCACAAAAATTCACACAACACTCCTGTTGTTTTATGTTGACATGAGAAAAAAATTGAAAGCAATAAGAGGCAATGGATATCGTTTTGTCCCCAAAGGTGGGATGTTCCCTACAGAAAACCATCATGCTTGTTGTGAGAAGCTCCGGTTTGTGAGAAGCATATACCCAAACCTGCTCCAAATGGGAAATATTTGTACGACGACATGTTGATGCCGCTCCATCATAGCATGTCAAGTTTCATGAATTTTAGACAAGTTTTGGATTTACTAGAATTTAAAAACCAGGCATCTCAACATTTTGCCGGCAATCAACGGTGCCCCGGTGTTTGAAATTCATTCCCATTTCTTCCATGGGACCTAAACATGCACCCAAGGACACAGATTTTATTTTTCAACCAATTTATATGCACTGGAGCATGTGCATGTTGTTCAAATTTGAATTATGCACATAAAATGCATTGAAAACTCAGTTAATCATAAAATGTCCAAACGAACCCTGAAAAATCACAAAAAATCGAACAACAGTCCTATTGTTCTATGTTGACACAAGAAAAAAAATTTGAAAGCAATAAGAGGCAATGGATATCGTTTCATCCCCAAAGGAGGGATGTTTCATACCGAAAACCATCATGCTTGTTGTGAGAACCTCCGGTTTGTGAGAAGCATATACTCAAACCTGCCCCAAGTGGGTGAAAATTTGTACCACAGCATGTTGATGCCACTCCAAGATAGCATGCCAAGTTTCATGAACTTCAGACGAGTTTTGGATTTACTAGAATTTAAAAACCACGCATCTAAATGTTTTGCCAGCAATCAACGGTGCCCCGGTGTTTGAAATTCATTCCCATTTCTTGCATGGGAACTAAGCATGCACCCAAGGACACAAATTTGATTTTTCAACCAATTTATATGCACTAGAGCATGTGCATTTAGCTCAAATTTGAATTATGAACATAAAATGCATTGAAAACTCAGTTAATGCATAAAAATTTCAAAACGAACCCCGAAAAATCACAAAAATTCGCCGAACATTCCTGTTGTTCTATGTTGACACGAGAAAAAAAATTGAAACCAATAAGAGGCAATGGATATCTTTTCGTCCCCAAAGGTGGGACATTCACTACCGAAAAACATCATGCTTGTTGTGAAAAGCTCTGGTTTGTGAGAAGCATATACCCAAACCTACCCCAAATGGGATAAAATTTGTACGACGGCATGTTGATGCTGCTACATGATAGCATACCAAGTTTCATGAATTTCAGACAAGTTTTGGATTTACTAGAATTTAAAAACCAGGCATCTCAATGTTTTGCCGGCAATCAACGGTGCCCTGGTGTTTCAAATTCATTCCCATTTCTTGCATGGAACCTAAGCATGCACACAAGGACACATATTTGATTTTTCAACCAGTTTATATGCACTGGAGCATGTGTATGTAGTTCAAATTTGAATTATGCACATAAATGCATCGAAAACTCAGTTAATGCATAAAATGTACAAACGAACCCTGAAAAATCACAAAAATTAGCACAACACTCATCTTGTTCTATGTTGACACTCGAAAATTTTGAAAGCAATAAGAGGCAACATATATCGTTTCGTCCCCAAAGGTGGCACGTTCCCAACCAAAACCATCACGCTTGTTGTGAGAAGCTTATACCCAAACCTGCCCCAAATGGGACTAAATTTGTACCATGGCATGTTGATGCCGATACATGATAGCATGCCAAGTTTCATGAATTTTAGACGAGTTTTGGATTGACTAGAATTTAAAAACCAGGCATGTCAATGTTTGCGGCTGAGTGACGGTGGCAGGGTGTTTGAAATTCATTCCCATTGCTTGCATGGGACGTAAGCATGCAACCAAGGACACATATTTGATTTTTTTCAATAAGTTTATATGCACTGGAGCGTGCTTGTAGTTCAAATTTGAATTATGCGGATAAAATTCCTGGAAACCCCAGTTAATGCATAAAAATGTACAAATGAACCCTGAATCATTCCAATTTTCTTGACGACACACATATAGTTGCATGTTCACTGCAGATATAAGTTCTAACTATTCTAACACCATCCTTTATATCTGTGACCCCATTACGTAATTCAAATGATCAAGACGATAAAACAAGTAGATCACACACATTTTATTATCACCAACCGTGTGAGATGTAGCACAAAATATCTTGGAGCACCGTCAGTTTATAGTACGCCCATGGCTTACCAAAGAAGGTGCGTCGGGTACAGTCCACGACACGCAAGTTCTAAATAAGGGACCGTGTCCGATGGCACTTTGCGTGCCAGTTTTTTGGCTGAAACGATTCCAAATTTTCAGCTTCCGCAGAAATATCTACCTCCCCGCCCTCTCCCCCTTACCAAAATCCACATTTCCCCTCTTTCCGGCTTCCTTTCCAAGTTGAAAACTTCACTCCTCGCTTGCAGCGTCGTCGCCTCCTCGCCGGCAACCCTCCTTCACGCTCCTCGGCCTCGCCTATCCAGGTAGATAATCCACAACCCGAACCCCATCCTCCTCCTCCTTCCACATCCCACATACCCCTACGGCCAGCGCGAGCGCGACACCTTCCACCCAAATCACTGACCCCTCCATCAAATAAGCGCCGACCTAAACCATGGTGCATGCAGTATAGCCAAGACCTCAAGAAGCATTTGGCAGCGGAGAAGCAAATTGCGGCCACACGCGTGGATGAGGTCGCGATGGCTGTCTTTCGTGGAGACCCCCAGATCTTGAAGGAGCACCTTGCCATTTGCTAGCTACGCCGGTTATGCATGCTCGGTTTACCCGTTGTGTGTGCTGCCCTGCCTTTCCTTCACAAATTCTAGTGAATTGTGCTAGCTAATTTTACCATGCAATCTATTGCTCTAGTGTATATCTTCTATATGTCGTGAAGTGTGGTGCTCACTTATTAACTGTTTTGCTAATTAGTTGTCTTCTTCAGTTAACTGTTTGGTTCAATTCTGCAAATGTGATGTTCAATTCTTCAACCTGCAATTTTTTATTGTCTTCCATGTGAGAAATAAATCGAATTTATCTTTACAAAATTGTGGGTGCATTCTGTTATTGTATACCATGTGAGGAATAAGTTGAATTTGGCTGTAGTAAATACATGAGAAACAAATACAATTGCTACAACTGGCTGTAGTTAACTGTTTGGTTAACTATCTGATCTTCTATTAGGAGTATGTTATATTGTGTAATGTGGTGCTCAGTTAATGTTTGGTTCATTTATTATGGTGTTTAGTTAACTGCTTGGTTCAATGTTATATTCTGCAATGTGGTGCTTATTTAATGTTTGGTTCATTTGTTGTGGTGTTTAGTTAACTGCTTGGTTCAATTCTGTAATGCGATGTCCAATTGTCGTGGGTATAATTTTGTATTGTTGTTCATGTGAGGAATAAATCGAATTTGGCTGCACTTAATACATGAGAAACATATACAAGTGCTATATTTCCTAGTTCTTAATCGTGCTTGGTTTGGATAAATGGGTTTTCCATGTGGCTTGAATTAATCTGATGAATATACAATGTGATTATTTTTCATCAACATATTTTACTGATAGCATGCGAACCCTTAATTAACCGGATGACTAACTACCTTATATGTGTTCCAGGAAAACAATGGGAAGCACTGAGGTTTACAATCGAGGTTAGCACTTGCATGGTCCGTTGTCTAATAGCACATTATTGTGCAATTGAAGGAACAATTCTAATATTTAGGTTTTAACAATTTGGTCTTGCACATGTAGGTCCTGCTGTCACAGGTTATGACCCACTGTTCGACCCTTTTTGCATTTGGGGAAATGAGTTGTCCATAAATATCAGTCAAGTCAAGAAACCTGGGTAAAACTTCGTGTCCCCTGCCTCCTGTTACCATCTGCCTTAGACGCATAGTTCGGGACCCCCTACCTGAGATCCGCCGGTTTTGACACCGACAGGGGGAAATGTGTCTTTTGCTCAGGGGGAGGGGGCAGGGAGGTAGATATTTCTGTGGAAGCCGAAAATTTGGAATTGCTTCAGCCAAAAAACTGGCGCGCAAAGTGTCATCAGACACGGTCCCTTATTCACACACGGTCCGAAGATATTTTGTGCTGCATCTCACATGGTTGGTTATAATAAACTATGTGGGATCTACATGATTTTTCGTCTTGATTTGAATTATATAATGGGGTCACATCAGCCATGGACGGTGTTTGAATTGCTAGACCTTTTATCTGTAGTGATCATAAAAGAATTGGAATTAGGGGTTTGTTTGGACATTTTTATGCATTAAGTGAGTTTTCAATGCATTTGTCAGGACCCCGATCCCAAGTCACACCGATCTAGCATGTAACAAATCATATCACTTTGAGGCCTCACGCATGGTATTCCCACGAGTGCCACCTTACCTGGCCCAAGACCGTTTGCGCCGTTTGGCTCACGTATATGGTAGTGTCGCTAGCATCCATATGACAGAGAACCCGGGCCGACATGACTAGTCGTAAACCCAAAGTGTCACTAACTTACAGGGACAGGCATACATGACACAGCCACGAACGTGTCGGTCATCAGCGAGTGAATCCGAGCTATAGCAATTGGGCTAACAGGACTCTGGTAGACACCGCATGAAATTTCCCCGAAAGGACAAACACAGGAACGAAGAAGGACACATGCCGGCCAGCCTAAGTGTTCCGGAGCAGTAGCAAGCTACCATGGCTCAGTGGAAGCACTAGGAGACATTTCCCGGTAAGAGAGACTACCATGGATAAACAACTAGATTGTCGGATCCCACACATACCAAGCATTTCAAAACATACACACAATATGCTCGATATGTGCAAATACAACATGGCATCAGAATGAAACTCTACAACTCAAAGTATTTATTCATTAGGCTCAGAGGAGCCAGATATTAGAAACATGGGTCTGATGACCCAGCATTCATTTCATACAAGCAACAAGCAAAAGCGGAAGCTTAACTTGTCTGAGTATAGACAACTACAAATGAAAAGGCTGAGAAGCCTCACTATCTACAAGACACTGCCGAGGGCACAAGATCGTAGCTGAGGTCACAAGCTAAATGTTGAAGTCCACGTGGAATGACTAGCGAGACTGATGTCTCTCTGCAAAACAGTAAATTATGCAAACATGAGTACAAATGGACCCAGCAAGACTTACATCAGAACTATCTACATATGCATCAGTATCAACAAAGGGGGTGGTGGAGCTTAACTACAGCAAGCCAGCTTTGGCTCGGTGGCTATCCTGAACTATGACTGCAAGTAACTCTTTTGAGGTGGCGCACCCCAGTCCACATATTCACCATATCAATACACCAATATGGATCCGCTCCCGCCTCCCTACGAGATCCATAGCACTCACGCTTATCTTGCGCATTTTAGAGTATCCACTTTCACTTGTCTATGAACTGTATAGGCAACCGAGAGGTCCTTTACCATGGACGCGACTATTCGAATAGATCGTTTATAACCCTGCAGGGGCGTACTTCTTCACACATGTTTCCACCACTTAGCGTCTACACATGGCATGTGCTCGGCAGACTTCAAGCAAAAGCTAACATGGGTGTAGACCACGACCTGACTAACCACACAAGTCCCTAGTCCAGGTTTATCGCCTATTCAGGTCCATCCGAAGGGAGTCCGGCCTAGGTTTCCACTTACGGCCCCGAACAATGTGGGCAGGCTTCCCGAGACACAAAATGGGCTACTCGATACATCGGGCCACGTGCCTGCCGCATCACAGCCCATCCCTTGGGTTAGCACTACGCACGACCTCCAGCATACTACAAACACCAAAAACAACTTGCAACTCCTGGGCAGAGGACAGCGGAGGTTGATAAGTCGAGCGGGGTCATATTTCAGGGCCCAACGTGTGGTAGTAGTTGTTCTGGATCACAAACACAGAACTCAGTTCCTGAGGGCGGCTTCAATGAGACAACCCACCATGTGCTCCTACATGGTGTCTCACCTCTACCTTTACCAAATCGTGTTCACACACTTAGCTCTCAACAGTAGGACATGTTCACCACATTCCAATTCATTCCCGATGAATCGGACCTAACTCAACTCTAAGCAGTAACAGGCATGAAAAACAAACATGAATGAGTAGGCACATCAGGGCTCAAACAACTCCTACTCATGCTAGTGGGTTTCATCTATTTAGTGTGGCAATGATAGGTCATGCATAGGAAAGGGGTTCAACTACCGCAGCATGTAACAGTTGAATTGTTGTTGCCTAATGCAGTAAAAGAGAGTGGAAGTGAGAGAGTGTGATCGTATCAGAATGAACAAGGGGTTTTTGCTTGCCTGGCACTTTTGAAGATAGTATAGCTCTTCATCGGCATCATTGAACTCATCGTCAAAACCACGTCTACTGAGAGGGGACAAACACCGGTAATAGAGAAAGAACACAATCAATGCAATGCGACAATATGATGCATGATCATGACATGGCAATTTGATATGATTTGAGCTAATGCATCTAGCAACCAGATTAAATGAAGTTGGTTTGAATCAAAGATTCAAATTCAACTCCATATATGAAAGTTTAAAATGCCCTTTAAATGATTTATACTAAACAGCAGCCATAAGTTGTTCTAACATGCATGAAAATAGTACAAATGGATAGATTGGATTTTTCTGATAATTTTTCATATATAAATTATTTCATTTGGAGTTATAGATTATTTTCTATCCATTTTTGAAGTTTAAGTCATTTTCTAGAATTTCCTGAATAAGAATAAATCCAGAAAAGGCATTACTGCGTTAGCATTGCGTCAGCAGGTCAACTGAGTGGTCCAGGTCAAACCTGACCAATGGGACCCATATGTAAGTGTCACATCTAACTAACTAAATTAGTTAACACTAATTAAATCATAATGCTAAACAAACAGGGGCATGAGCCCACCTGTCATAGGCTTAGGCCAGTCAAACCCCGGTTAACCGGGGTCAAACCCACCGAAGTTGACCCGTGGATTGTCGCCAACGAAGCCAGAGATGGCGGAGACGTTTGGGTTTGCATCTCCGACGACCAAAAGGGCGAACGGGGGCATCTATATGGAGCTGGGACTCACTCGTATCCACTCGGGGCAGCGGGTGGAGCTAGGGTGGCCGGAGCTCGTCGGAATGGAGCTCGCGGCGATGGCTGGATTTCCAACCTCAATGAAAAGGCGTTGTGGAGCGCGGGCGAGCAAAGTGAAGCGCTGGGAAGCCTCCTGGGGTCACCAGGAGCTCGGTGCGGTGCACGGGCGTGACCCATTCGAGCTCATGTCACGGCGGCGACAAGACTGGCGGCAACCCGAGCTCGGCTAGCACGGTCTAGGTGCTAGGGTGTCGGAACAACAGCGAGAAAGGAGGGGAAAGAACCGCGGGCTCACAGTGAGGGGGATGATGCAGACAGCAGGGTCGGGGAAGCGTTGGTTGCCGTGAATTTGATGACGGCGATCCACGGAGGACGAGGCCAAAGACGACAATGGTGGAGATGAAGCAGGGCCTCCGGGGTCGTGTAGGTCGGTGGAGAGGACGAGGAAGACGCGGCGGTGTTTCTGGGCTCAGCGGCAGGGCGAGGGGTGGCTGGTGGCCACGGGTACGGTGATCGGCGTCGGCGAGCTCGCTCGGAAACGAGGTGTCGAGCGAGAGAGATGAGAGAATGAGAATGAGGGAGTGGGCGAGGGGGTCCGGGGTGATGTGTGGCGTCGTCCAGACGCGTCGGGGCAGCGACGGGAAGCAGGAGGTGGCGGCGCGCGTGCTCGCATGTGGCGGCCATGCGCGCACTATCCTCCTGGCGGGAGGTAGTTGGTTCATAACCCACAAGTATAGGGGATCAATTTTAGCCTCTTTTGATAACTAAGAGTGTCGAACCCAACGAGGAGCTAAAGGTAGAACAGATATTCCCTCAAGTTCTATCGACCATCAATACAACTCTACGCACGCTTAACGTTCGCTTTACCTAGAACAAGTATGAAACTAGAAGTACTTTGTAGGTGTTTTTGGATAGGTTTGCAAGATAATAAAGGGCGCGTAAATAAAAAGTAGGGGTTGTTTAGATAAAGACACAACTAAGTTAGTTTTAGTAGAGAGCTTGTTGTCACGCAAGAAAGTTATTTGTCCCTAGGCAATCGATGACTAGACCGGTAATCATTATTGCAATTTTATTTGAGGGAGAGGCATACACTAACATACTTTCTCTTCTTGGATCATAGGCACTTATGATTGGAACTCTAGCAAGCATCCACAATTACAAAAGATCATTAAGGTAAAACCCGACCATAGCATTATAAGGCATCAAGTCCTCTTTATTCCCATACGCAAAGAACCTACTTACTCAGGTCTGTGGTTCTATCACACACGCCACCCACCATAAGCAAATCCTGAACATATTGCAAACCCTACATGGGGATCCCTCACACTTGTGCGACACGGAGAGCACCATAGGACAGCACGAATAATAAAACATGCAATTCAAACCAATCACGATCATCAATTAACCCATAGGACAAAACAGATCTACTCAAACATCATAGGATAGCCATACATCATTGGGAAATAATATATAGCGTTGAGCACCATGTTTAAGTAGAAATTACAGTGGGTAAAAGAGGGGTTACACCGCTGCATAGAGGGGGGAAGAGTTGGTGATGATGGCGGTGAAGTTGTTGGTGTAGATTGCGGTGATGATGATGGCCCATGCGGCGTTTCGGCGCCACCGGAAGAGAGGGGGAGAGAGCCCCCTTTTTCTTCTTCTTCCTTGACCTTCTCCTTAGATGGGAGATGGGTTTTCCCTCTGGTCCATGGCCTCCATGGCATGGGAGGGGCTAGAGGACCTCTGAGATTGGATCTATCTCTCTGTTTCTGCGTTGGGTGATTCTACCCTTTCACTGTTTCTTAAATTTCTGGAGATCCGTAACTCCGATTGGGCTGAATTTTGGACACGATTTTTATCTGGACATTGGCTTTCTTGCGGCGAAATAAGGGCACCAACCACCTTACGTGGTGGCCACGAGGGCCCCAGGCGCGCCCCTGCATCGTGGTCCCCTCGGGCATCGTCTCACATTGATTCTTCTTCCCAAAAATCACATATATTCCAAAAAAATCTCCGTTAGTTTTTATCCCGTTCAGACTCTGTTTGATATGGATTTTCTGTGAAATAAAAAACATGCCACAAACAGGAACTGGAAATGGTCACTGGATCAATATGTTAGTCCCAAAAATAGTATAAAAAGTTGCCAAAAGTATATGAAAGTTGTATAATATTGGCATGGAACAATCAAAAATTATAGATACGACGGAGACGTATCAGCATCCCCAAGCTTAATTCCTGCTCGTCTTCGAGTAGGTAAATGATAAAAAAGATAATTTTTGATGTGGAATGCTACCTAGCATAATCTTGATCATGCAATCTCATCATGGCATGAATATTAAGACACGAATGATTCAAAGCAATAGTCTCTGATTTGACATTAAGACAATAATACTTCAAGCATACTAATAAAGCAATCATGTCTTTTCAAAATAACATGGCCAAAGAAATTTATCCCTACAAAATCATATGGTGTAGCTATGCTCCATCTTCACCACACAAAATATTCAAATCATGCAAAACCCCGATGACAAGCCAAGCAATTGTTTTATACTTTTGACGTTCTCAAACCTTTTCAACTTTCACGCAATACATGAGCATGAGCCATGGATATAGCACTATAGGTGGAATAGAATATGATGGTGGAGGTTGTGTGGAGAAGACAAAAAGGAAGAAAGTTTCACATCGACGTGGTTAATCAACGGGCTATGGAGATGCACATCAATTGATGTCAATGCGAGGAGTAGGGATTGCCATGCAACAGATGCACTAAGAGCTATAAGTGTATGAAAGCTCAAACTGAAACTAATTGGGTGTGCATCCAACTTGCTTGCTCCTGAAGACCTAGGGCATTTGAGGAAGCCTGTCGTTGGAATATACAATCCAAGTTCTATAATGAAATTCCCACTAGTATATGGAAGTGATAACTCAAGAGACTATCTATATGAAGAACATGGTGCTACTCTGAAGCACAAGTGTGGTAAAAGGATAGTAACATTGTCCCTTCTCTCTTTTCTCTCATTTTTTATCTTTTTCTCTTTTTTTTCTTTTTTCCCTTTTTGTAGGCTTCTTTCGCCCCTCTCTCTCTCTTTGGGGCTTCGTTGGCCACTTTTATTTTGATAACCTCACATGGGACAATGTTCTAATAATGATGATGATCACACTTTTATTTACTTACAACTCAATATTACAACTCGATACTAGAACAAAGATAAGACTCTATATGAATGCCTCCAGCAGTGTACCGGGATGTGCGATGATCTAGAGTAGCAATGACATAAAAAATGGACAAGCCATGAAAACATCATGCTAGCTATCTTACGATCATGCAAAGCAATATGACAATGATGCTCAAGTCATGTACAGGATGATGATGGAAGTTGCATGTCAATATATCTCGAAATGGCTATGGAAATGCCATAATAGGTAGGTATGGTGGCTGTTTTGAGGAAGATATAAGGAGGCTTATGTGTGATAGAGCGTATCATATCACGGGGTTTGGATGCACCAGCGAAGTTTGCACTGACTCTCGAGGTGAGAAAGGGCAATGCACGGTACCGAAGAGGCTAGCAATGATGGAATGGTGAGAGTGTGTCTAATCCATGGACTCAACCTTAGTCATAAAGAACTCACATACTTATTGGAAAAATCTATTAGTCATCGAAACAAAGTACTACACGCATGCTCCTAGGGGGATAGATTGGTAGGAAAAGACCATCGCTCATCCCCGACCGCCCCTCATAAGGAAGACAACCAATAAATACCTCATGCTTCGACTTCATCACATAACGGTTCACCATACGTGCATGCTACGGGAATCACAAACTTCAACACAATTATTTCTACAATCCACAACTACCCACTAGCATGACTCTAATATCACCATCTTTATATCGCAAAACTATTGCAAGGAATCAAACATATCATATTCAGTGATCTACAAGTTTTATGTAGGATTTAATGACTAACCATGTGAATGACCAATTCATGTCATCTCTCTAAATAGATATAGGTGAAGCAAGAGAGTTTAATCCTTTCTACAAAAGATATGCCCACGCTCTAACAAATATAAGTGAAGCAAAAGAGCATTCTACAAATGGCGGTTTTCTATATGACAAGAAACAGGCAATCCAAAGTTCAAAAGATATAAGTGAAGCACATGAAGCATTCTATAAAGCCATACTCAAAAGATATAAGTGAAGTGTCATGAGCATTCCATAAATAAACTAAGGACTATCTCATACCAGCATGGTGCATCAAGGAAAAGTGAAAACTAAATGCAAAAGAGGCTCCAAGATTTACGCATATCATGTGACGAATAAAAATATAGCTCCAAGTAAAATTACCGATGATTGTTAGAAGAAAGAGGGGATGCCTTCTGGGGCATCCCCAAGCTTGGTTTCTTGGGAGTCCTTGAATATTTCCTTGGGGTGCCTCAGGCATCCCCAAGCTTATGCTCTTGCCACTCCTTATTCCTTGATCCATCGTGATCTCTCCCAAAACTTGAAAACTTCAATCACACAAAACATAACAGAAAGTTCGGTAAGATCCGTTAGTATAATAAAGCAAATCACTACTCTAAGTACTGTTGCAAGACAATTAATATTTTGTTTTTGCATTTTAGCTATTGTAATATAACTTTTCCATGGCTTAATCCACTGATAGAAATTGATAATTTCATCAAAGCAAGCAAACTATGCATCAAAAACAGAATATGTCTTAAACAGGACAGTCTGCAGTAATCTGAACATTCACCATACTTCTGGTACTACAAAATTCTGAAAAAATTATTAAAAATGAAAACTTTGTATATAAAGACAATGCAAAAAGTTTCAGACCCGTTTGACGTTCCAGTAAAAAATGTAAAATTGCGCAGTACAGCCAAAGTTTCTGTCTTGCACCGAACAAACCAACAAGCAATGTAAACATCCTGAAGGCAAATGTTGGCACATTATTTTTTTAATACGATGGAATTGTACAAGGGGATAATTATTTTTGTTGAAAAGTTTCTATAATCAAGATTCACAAAGTTTCCATGAGCATGAAGAAAGTTCAAGGAGCTCCCCCACTTCAACAATGCTTGTCTCCCTCACTTTCACTTTCCTTTTTGAAAAGTTTTGGGTTCCCCTCTTTATTTTTTTTGTTTTAAAACTATATAAAAGAACTCAATAGAAATAAATGACTCCCTAAACTTTCCGGGTTGTCTCCCTGGCAGCGCTTTCATTAAAGGCACTAAGCTAGGCATATAGTGCTCAAGTAATGGATCCACCCGGATCCCAAGGTATATCAAAGCCACTTTTAATTAACAATGATTTGTGATTTAGTAGTGAGCACAAAGTAACGTATATCATGCAACAACAAAGTCTAACTCTCTTCCTATGCATCGGCATGTCGTAAAAGAACAATTCACGCACACATAGTAAAGGCCAATGCATAGTATGAACAATTTCTTGCAATTTCATCATATTGGAAACAAGGAGAGGCGGAGATGTAGTTCCTATCTCATAATAATTGCAAGTAGGAGCAGCAAGCACATGCATATTATATCTATCAAAATCATCATGTGCAACAGTAAAATGCAACCCATCAATATAATCCTTAATACGGGCAAACTTCTCCGATATAGTGTAGTTGGGAGAATTCAAAAAGATAATAGGACTATCATGCGTGGGTGCAATAGCAACAATTTCATGTTTAGCATAAGGAACTATAGAAAGTTCATCTCCATAAGCATAATTCATGTTGGCATCTTGGCCACAAGCATAGCAAGCATCATCAAAAAGGGATATTTGAAAAGAATCGACGGGATCATAACAATCATCATAGCAATCATCCTTCGGTAAGCACGAAGGGAAATTAAACAATGTATGAGTTGAAGAGTTACTCTCATTAGAAGGTGGGCATGGGTAGCTAATCCGCTCTTCCTCCTTTTGTTCTTCGCTCTCCTCATCATCTTTTTCATACAATGAGCTCACAGTCTCATCAATTTCTTCTTCCATAGGCTCCTGCAAAATATTAGTCTCTTCTCGGACAACGGAGACTTTCTCAATAAATTCATAAATATCATAATTGTATTTATAATTTTCATAGAAATATTTAAGGATAGCTAAATTTTCAGGTCTATAAACTGAATCACCAAAATCTTCAAACTCTTTATACAAAGATTCAATTTCATAAGCACCCATAAAAGCAACGAATTCTTCTATTTGTTCCACATCATAATAATAATATATACCATTAGCATAAGAAGCCATGGTTTCATCATCATTAAATTCACATGAAAAGGGAAGGTGTGGAGCCTTCATCCTAGAGCAACAAGTATAATCACATCTCAAGCATAGTTGCCAAGCATACAAATGCAACATATAAATTTGATCCCCTAATAGTTTCCCTTTTTGAGTCAAGCGATAATCCCTAAAGTATTCATGTTGATCCAACGTTACTCCCATTATAAAGTTGAATGGGGTTTTCTCAGGATTATCAAAGTAGTACTTAATATCTTTGACATAATGAGCATCGAGGGTTTTAGGAGCTTCCCCATGTCCATGAGTAGCAAGTAAACCTAATTTTTTTGGGTATTTCGTTCCATATCCATAACTAAAGATAGAGAACAACTTAGAACATCAAAAAACTACTTAGTGATAAAGCAAACAAGCACACACACGAGAATATTCACCCCACGCTATAACTGCCTGGCAACGGTGCCAGAAAAAGGTCTTGATAACCCACAAGTATAGGGGACCAATTGTAGCCTCTTTCGATAAGTAAGTTTGTCGAACCCAACGAGGAGCTAAAGGTAGAAAAAATATTCCCTCAAGTTCTATCGACCACCGATACAACTCTACGCACGGTTAACGTTCGCTTTACCTAGAACAAGTATGAAACTAGAAGTACTTTGTAGGTATTTTTGGATAGGTTTGCAAGATAATAAAGAGCGCGTAAATAAAAAGTAGGGGTTGTTTATATAAAGAGACAACTAAGTTAGTTTTAGTAGAGATCTTGTTGTCACACAAGAAAGTTATTTGTCCCTAGGCAATCGATGACTAGACCGGTAATCATTATTGCAATTTTATTTGAGGGAGAGGCATAAGCTAACATACTTTCTCTTCTTGGATCATATGCACTTATGATTGGAACTCTAGCAAGCATCTGCAGCTACTAAAGATCATTAAGGTAAAACCCAACCATAGCATTATAAGGCATCAAGTCTCTTTATTCCCATACACAAACAACCTACTTACTCGGGTCTGTGTTTCTAGCACTCATGCCACCCACCATAAGAAAATCATGAACATATTGCAAACCCTATAGCGGGGATCCCTCACACTTCCGTGACATGGAGAGCACCATAGGACAGCACCAATAATAAAACATGCAACTCAAACCAATCACGAGCATCAATTAACCCATAGGACAAAGCAGATCTACTCAAACATCATAGGATAGCCATACACCATTGGAAAATAATATATAGCATTGAGCACCATGCTTAAGTAGAGATTACAATGGGTAAAAGAGGTGTTATACCTCTGCATAGAGGGGGGAAGAGTTGGTGATGATGGCGGTGCAGTTGTTGGTGTAGATTGCAGTGATGATGATGGCCCCGGCAGCATTCCGGCGCCACTGGAAGAGAGGGGGAGAGAGCCCCCCTTTTTATTCTTCTTCCTTGACCTTCTCCCTAGATGGGATAAGGGTTTCCCCTCTGGTCCATGGCCTCCATGGCATGGGAGGGTCAAGATCCCCACCGAGATTGGATCTGTCTCTCTGTCTCTCTGTTTCTGCATTGGCTGATTCTACCCTTTCACCGTTTCTTAAATTCCCGGAGATGCATAACTCCGATTGGGCTGAATTTTGGACACGGTTTTTATCCGGATATTGGCTTTCTTGCGGCAAAAGAAGGGAACCAACTGCCTTACGGGGTGGCCACAAGGGCCAGGGTGCTCCCCCTGCCTCGTGGTCCCCTTGGGCATCGTCTCACGCTGATTCTTCTTCCCAAAAATCTTATATATTCCAAAAAAAAATCTCCGTCAGTTTTTATCCCGTTTGGACTATGTTTGATATGGATTTTCTGCAAAACAAAAAACATGCAACAAACAGCAACTGGCACTGGGCACTGGATCAATATGTTAGTCCCAAAAATTGTATAAAAACTTGCCAAAAGTATATAATAGTTGTATAATATTGGCATGGAACTATTAAAAAGTATAGAAACGACGGATATGTATCAGTGGTGACTGGCAGAGGCCAGTGGGCTGTGCCGCCAGGTAAGCCTTGGTGCGGTTCCTCTCTCTCCCTGCTTTTTCTCTTCTATTTCTCTTTTCTATTTCTCTGTATTTTGTTTTGATTTGATTTAAAACATCAAATCATTTTTTTTAACTTTAGGTAATTATTATGCGAGCTTAGAAACTAGTCCAAGGTCACAGGCAACTTACAAAAATATTTGAACATTATTTCTTATATAACAGAAATAAATACAACTTAAATATGTCATTGATTTAATTCAAAGGCCCAAAATAAATATTTCTGTGATTCCAAAAACATTGATTTTAATTTTACCTCTTACCAATATTTTCACAGAGTAACAAGAACATTTCCTTGGACTCATTTGATGAGAATTAAATGTTGATTATTTCTTAACTGCTTTCTGAGGGTTTCAAGAAACCTCAATTCAACTTTCAGAAACTTTAGACATGATGCATGAGTGCAGATGCAACTATTACACTCAGATTTATAGGGCTGTGACAACTCACCCCCATTAAACAAGAATCGCATCCCGAGATTCAAGACGTGAGGTAAGAGGAAAGGGGTCACAAACTATCACAAACTTCATGATCCAACTGCCCTTCTCAAAGATGTTGATTCATTACTTCAAACTGAGCTTGACGTCTTTGCTTTCGAGATCTTTATCCAACACGATGACGACAGAAGGAGACTCTACAGAAAACGATCTCCTCGAAGATCGAGCACTCAAGATCAACTCATCGAGTGAGACATAAGAACATCTCTTGAGTTGAGGCATAAAACACACATCTGGAACGAGATAAGGAAGTAGATGACGAACATTCAATTGGGTAGGCAAAAATTCCACGCTGAAGGAGATGGTGCATGGTTTCAAGATAGCGAGGAAATACTTGCCTTGATTCCATAACGGGGCACCTTAGCAGAGGTGACTCGTAGAATTATTCCCTTAAGTAGCAAAAAGAATTACTTTTGATACAAGGATCACTGAAACTCTTCATACCAGGCTAAGGCAATTCACCAACAATCCTTTGGCGGAGTTCAACAGATAGGCATACTCAGACTAGAATGGATGATGTGGACTACCTTGTTGAAGACAACGCAATGGATGATTATTACTTACCATCATAAATGGATGGGACCCATGGTAAGTCCACTTTTGAAGATGATCCTGGACAACAACTACTGAGAAGGGGAGCCCATGGGGATTTGGTACAATGGCGGTGCAAGCTCGGGACAAAATGCAAATGTTGGGAATGTTCCAACCATCATATCTGCCTGAGATTCAGATCTGGTTGGTAAAGGGATACTTCAGACATCCACGTACCTGAAAAGGAAAGTTTGCAACACAAGTCGACGGGATAATGTTGCGAGATTATCGGGAAATGGACTATGGTAGTAAGCTCCAAAACATGAGCTGGTTTTGCTACACATATGTGAACACCCTGTCCCAGACAAGCATGATTATATAGTAGTTTTACAACAAAACACTACTGAGTTCTGGTTGGGAACCATCATCGAGGATATCGGAGTCTTGTGCATGATCTAGAATTAACACAACAAACTCCTTTTTCTTGAACAACTCAATCAGAGGCTTGGTGTGCTAGGGATACAAATAGAATGAAGGTTGCAAGTCTCCCAACCACAGAATACTTCGCACATATGCATGATTGACTTGGGATGATTCTAGAGGAAGCAACATTGACTTTCTCAAATTCACGACGGCAACTTGCATCAAATGCACATGAATTAGAGGAAGCCACTTCTTTCATCCAACCATAGGCTTCATGAACGGAACACCAAAATAATGCTTACAAAAGTTTCCAACACTAGCTTGATGTTCAACATGAATCATGTAGGAGACAAAATGCTGTTGATGGGCTCAACAACAACTCATCGGAATTTCCATATCACCGGACTTCCACCATTATGTGAACAATGTGATAGTATTGGTCAGGCCAAAAGATGTAATGGTGTATGCTCGAGGGATCAACCACGAGTAAGACAACATTACGATTATTTTTGGTTCTGATTTGATTTGATGATAGCCCAGACTCAAATCAAAGATTGGATAAGACAATAGCGCCGACAACTAATCACAAGGATCAATCAATGAGGATACTATCTTTCTTCAACACACACACACACTCAAGGATACCCCTTTGGAATGAACTGAGTTAGACAAAGCTTTTATCTTCCAACTCTCCAAGTCATTGTTTAGCTTATCCGACTAGTTCAGGAGTATCCAACACAGATCCTTGGAGAAAGGGTGGTTTATAGAAAAAACAACTTGATCATGAAATCAACATAGCAGTCAGGTGACAACCTGGTAATACTTCCGAGAAGATATCCGGAAAATCATGAATTACCGATATGTCTCTAAGCTCGAGAACAATCTTGCTTTTCAAAGCAAGATGATATGATCAAAAGAGGGAGGGATTAGCACAACCCTAACTGATTGATCAAGGAGTGCACCAGAAATATGGACTAGGTAGCACGATCAATCTTAGAATGATGATTCAATAACCAAATGCGAAGAATGAAGTTATTGTCCATTAACTACCAAGCAAATTGCTAGGAGTATTGATTTCACACATCATAGTTCACTTGTCGGCATTCCGGTCACAGCAACACGGAGACCGAGGAATGAATAATGATGGCGAGAAGTATCACTGTATCAAGAATTCATAAGACGATGTGCAATTCCCATGACATTCTTGGCATAAGATGGTAATGATCCAGGGTAGAATAGAACAAAAGCTGGATTGGCATTTTGATCTGTCGAATACAACTGCTTCGACCCAATCCTAGAAATGGATAAGGTACCAGAGTTTGTTTCTCCTGGTCATTCCGGAATAGAATGACTTGACGGACCATAAGAATAATAGGCATCGATGAACGAATGCACACATACTCTTGACTATCAACTGATAGACGAAGGTTAGAAAACAACTAAAGAGGGACAACTGCAAGGAACATACGATTTTCTGAGTTGTGGGTGCATAGATTAGCATGTCAAATGAATTCAACATATTTCTTCATCATAATCCATGCATAAAGGTAGAACTGGTAGAGTCACAACATGGAATCGAGAACTCATCAAGAGCACTCTGGTTGTGATCTTTCGATTCAACGAGGAACTTCTGCCAGAAGTAGTTCATGGTATTTGGAAGAGGAGAATACCATGGACCTCGAGGACTATCGCAAAGGTTACTAATAACCTAAAGGAACTAGCAGACACTATCAACATGAAGTAAGTAGGGTGAATCTAGGGTTCAAGAACCCAGAAATAGAATGCCTACTAACTAAATGGCATCACGGGATGCTTTCGAGAATGATGGCCAGAATCATCACACTAGGATTATGAAATATGGCTAGATTACTAGGTGATCCTCTATGACACCTAGGGTCATAATAATAGCTCCAACATATATGTCGAGGCAATAAAGTACCTCAACACACTGATTAGTGTGGTTAAACTGGCCGAAAGGAACATCGAGAACGGGAAAAAGGGATTTGCAAATGCATCAGACTATTTAGAAACATGGGATAACTCGGACAGCATAACGGCTGTAATTGCTCAAAATATTTGACACATCCTGCAAAATGGTGGCATAACCACTCAACATCACAATATCAAGGTTCCGAGAACAACTCTCAACACACGAAAGTAGTAGGAACGGAACTGAGGCTTGAGACCAACAATCATAAGTGTCTATAGATTAGTAACACGTGATCCTGATAGAAAGATGAGAAGCCTAGTTCTTAATCCCCGTAGGAAAGAAGAGGCTGACTTAGATCAGAAGGGCATAAAGTATAAGGAGTAAAAAGAGCCTTACGTTCCGTTCCACAATCAATTCCCTTATATAACTAAAATATTTCTAGACTCGACTTCGACCAGTTTGGCTTGCTAATTCTATAGGCAGTCAGGCTTTGATACCAAAGCTGTCAGGACCTCGATCCTAAGTCACACCAATCTAGCATGTAACACATCATATCAATTTGCGGCCTCACACATGGTATTCCCATGGGTGCCACCTTACCTGGCCCGGGACCGTTTGTGCCTTTTGGCTCACGTATATGATAGTGTCGCTAGCATCCATATGATAGGGAACCCGGGCCGACATGACTAGTAATAAACCCAAAGTGGCACTAACTTACAGGGACAGGCATACATGACCCAGCAAAGAACGTGTCGGTCATCGTCGAGTGAATCCGGGCTGTAGCCGCTTGGCTAAAAGGACTCCGGTAGACATCGCATGACATTTCCCTAAAGGGACAGACACATGAACGAAGAAGGACACATGCCAGCCAGCCTAAGTGTTCCAGAGCAGCAGCAAGCTACCATGGCTCAGTGGAAGCACTAGGAGACATTTCCCGATAAGAAAGACCACCAAGGATAAACAACTAGATTGTCGGATCCCACACATACCAAGCATTTCAAAACATACACACAATATGCTTGATACGTGCAAATACAACATGGCATCACAACGAAACTCTACAACTCAAAGTATTTATTCATTAGGCTCCGAGGTGCCAGATATTACAAACATGGGTCTGATGACCCAGCATTCAAGTCATACAAGCAACAAGCAAAAGCAGAAGCTTAACTTGTCTCACTACAGACAACTACAAATGAAAAGGCTGAGAATCCTGACTATCTACAAGACTCTGCCGAGGGCACAAGATCGTAGCTGAGGTAACAAGCTAAACGTCGAAGTCCACACAGAACTACTAGCGAGACTGAAGTCTCTCTGCAAAAACATAAATTAAGCAAACGTGGGTACAAATGTACCCAACAAGACTTACATCAGAACTATCTGCATATGCATCAGTATCAACAAAGGGGGTGGTGGAGTTTAACTATAGCAAGCCAGCTTTGACTCGGTGGCTATCCTGAACTACGACTGCAAGTAACTCTTTTGAGGTGGCGCACATGAGTCCACATATTCACCATATCAATACACCACTATGTATCCGCTCCCGTCTCCCTACGAGAAGGCCATCCATAGCACTCACACTTATCTTGCGCATTTTAGAGTATCCACTTTCACTTGTCTATGAAATGTATAGGCAACCCAGAGGTCCTTTACCGCGGACGGGGCTATTTGAGTAGATCATTTATAACCCTGCAGGAGTGTACTTCTTCACACATGTTTCCACCACTTAGCGTCTGTACACGAGATGTGCTCGGCAGACTTCAAGCGAAAGCCGACATGGGTTTACACCACAACCTGACTAAACCACACAAGTCCCTAGTCCAGGTTTATCGCCTATTCAGGATCCATCCGAAGGGAGTCCGGACGAGGTTTCCACTTACGGACCCAAATGATGTGTGCAGGGTTCCCGAGGCACCAAACGGGCGACTCGGTACACCGAGCCACGTGCCGACCGCATCACAGCCCACCCCTCGGGTCAGCGCTGTGCACGGCCTCCAGCATACTACAAACACCAGAAACTACTTGCAACTCCTGGACAGAGGATAGGGGCGGTTAATAAGTCGAGCGGGGTCATATTTCAGGGCCCAATGTGTGGTAGTAGTTGTTCATGGATCAAAAACACAGAACTCAGTTCCCGAGGACGGCTTCAATGAGACAACCCACCATGTACTCCAACATGGCCTGTCACCGCTACCTTTACCAAATCGTGTTCACACACTTAGCTCTCAACAGTAGGACATGTTCACCACATTCCAATTCATTCCCGATGAATCGGACCTGACTCAACTCTAAGCAGTAACAGGCATGACAAACAAGCATGAATGAGTAGGCACATTAGGGCTCAAACAACTCCTACTCATGCTAGTGGGTTTCATCTATTTAGTGTGGCAATGACAGGTCATGCAGAGGAAAGGGGTTCAACTACCGCAGCATGTAACAGTTGAATTGTTGTTGTCCTAATGCAGTAAAAGAGAGCGGAAGCGAGAGAGTGGGATCGTATCGGAATTAACAAGGGGTTTTTGCTTGCGTGGCACTTCTGAAGATAGTATAGCTCTTCATCGGCATCATCGAACTTATCGTCGAAACCACGTCTACTGAGATGGGACAAACACCGGCAACAGAGAAAGAACACAATCAATGCAATGCGACAATATGATGCATGACCATGACATGGCAATTTGATGTGATTTGAACTAATGCATCTAGCAACCAAATTAAATGAAGTTGGTTTCAATCAAATATTCAAATTCAACTCCATATGTGAAAGTTTAAATGCCCTTTAAATGATTTGTCCCAAACAGTAGCCATAACTTGTTCTAACATGTATTAAAATGGTACAGATGGATAGATTGGATTTTTCTGATATTTTTTCATATATAAATTATTTCGTTTGGAGTTATATATTATTTTCTATCCATTTTTGAAGTTTAAGTCATTTTATGGAATTTCTTGAATAAGCATAAATCCAGAAAAGGCATTACCGCGTCAGCATTGCGTCAGCACTGCGTCAACAGGTCTACTGTGCGGTCTAGGTCAAACCTGACCAGTGGGACCCATATGTCAGTGCCACATCTAACTAACTAAATTAGTTAACACTAATTAAATCCTAATGCTAAACAAACAGGGGCATGGGCCCACCTGTCATAGACTTAGGCCAGTCAAACCACGGTCAACCGGGGTCAAACCCAGCAAAGTTGACCAGAGACGGCGGAGACGTTCGCGTTTGCATCTCCAACAACCAAAAGGGTGAACGAGGGCACCTACGCTGAGCTGGGGCTCACCTGCATCCACTCGTGGCAGCGGCTGGAGCTGGGGTGGCCGGAGCTCGCGGTAGTAGCCAGAGTTCGGACCTCAGCAAAACAGCGTTGTGGAGCGGGTGAACAAAGTGAAGTGCTAGGAAGCCTCCTAGGGTCACCAGGAGCTTAGCGCGGTGCACGGGCGCGACCCGTTCGAGCTCAGGCCACATCGGCGACAAGACGAGCAGCGGCCAGTGCTCGGCTAGCACGGTCTAGGTGCTAGGGTGTCGGAACGACAGCGAGAAAGGAGGGGAAAGAACCATGGGCTCACAGAGAGGGGGATGGTGCAGACGGCAGGGTCGGGGAAGCGTTGGTTGCTGTGAATTTGATGACGGTGATCCACAGAGGCCGAGGCCAAAGACGATGATGGTGGCGATGAAGCAGGGCCTCTGGCATCGTGTAGGTCGGTGGAGAGGATGGGGAAGACGCGGCAGTGCTTCTTGGCTCAGCGGCAGGGCGAGGGGTGGCTGGTGGCCACGGGTACGGTGATCGGCGTCGGTGAGCTAGCTCAGGCACGAGGTGTCGAGCGAGAGAGAGGAGGGAATGAGGACAAGGGAGTCGGCGCGAGGGTCTGGGGTCATGCGTGGCGTCGTCCAGACGCGTCGGGGTAGCGACGGGAAGAAGGAGGTGGCGGGGCGCATGCTCGCGTGCGGCGGCCACGCGCGCGCTGTCCTCCTGGCGGGAGGTAGGTGGTGACTGGTAGAGGACAGTGGACTGGGCCTCTGATGGGCCGACAGGTAAGCCCAGGTGAGGCTCCTCTCTCTCCCTCTTTTCTGTCTTTTATTTCTCTTTTCCATTTCTCTGTATTTGTTTTGATTTGATTTAAAACATCAAATAATTTTTTAAAACTTTCTGTAAATTGTTATGTGAGCTCAAAAACTGGTCCAAGGTCACAGGCAACTTGTAAATAATTTGAATTTTATTTCTTATATAACAGAAATAAATCCAACTCAAATACGTCATTGATTTAATTCAAAGGCCCAAAAAAATATTTCTGTGATTCCAAAAATATTGATTTGAATTTTACCTCTTAGTAATATTTTCACACGGTAACAGAAACATTTCCTTGGACTCATTTGATGAGAATTAAATGTTGATTATTTTTGAACTGCTTTCTGCGGGTTTCAACAAACCTCAATTGAAATTTCATAAACTCTAGACATGATGCATGAGTGCAAATCAAACTATTAGACTCAGCATTTATGTGCATAATTCAAATTGGAACTACATGCACATGCTCGAGTGCATATAAATTGCTTGAAAAATCAAATCTTTGTTCTTGGCTGCATGCTTAGGTCTCATGCAAGAAATGGGAATGAAAGTCAAACACCCTACCATCGTCACTCGGCCGCAAACATTGAGATACCTGGATTTTTGAATTCTAGTAAACCCAAAACTCATCTGAAATTCATGAAACTTGGCATGCTATCATGGAGCAGCATCAACATGGCATGGTAAAGTTGTTGTCCCATTTGGGGCAGGTTTGGGAATATGCTTCTCACAAACCAGAGCTTCCCACAACAAGCATGATGCTTTCGGTAGGGAACGCCCAACTTTGGGAACGAAAAGATATCCATTGCCTCTAATTGGTTTCAAATTTTTTTCTCGTGTCAACACAGAACAACTGCAGTGTTGTGTTAGTTTTTGTGATTTTTCGGGGTTCATTTGGAAATTTTTATGCAGTAAGTGAGTTTGAATCCATTTATGTGCATAATTAAAATTTGAACTACATGCACATGCTCCGGTGCATATAAATTGGTTGAAAAAACAAATCTTTTTCCTGGGGTGCATGCTTGGGTCCCATGCAAGAAATGGGAATGAATGTCAAGCACCGTGCCACCGTCACTCGGCCGCAAATATTGAGATACCTGGTTTTTAAATTCTAGTAAATCCAAAACTCGTCTAAAATTCATGAAACTTGGCATGCTATCATGGAGCGGCATCAACATGGCGTGGTAAAGTTTTTGTCCCATTTGGGGCAGGTTTTGGAATATGCTTCTCACAAACCAGAGCTTCCCACAACAAGCATGATGGTTTCGGTAGGGGACGCCCCAACTTTGGGAACAAAAAGATATCCATTGCCTCTAATTGCTTTCAATTTTTTCTCGTGTCAACACAGAGCAACTAGAGTGTTGTGTTATTTTTCGTGATTTTTCGGGGTTTGTTTGGACAATATTATGAATTAAGTGAGTTTTCAATGCATTTATGTGCATAATTCAAATTTGAACTACATGCACATGCTCCGATGCATATAAATTGGTTGAAAAAACAAATCTTTTTCCTTGGGTGCATGCTTAGGTCCCATGCAAGAAATGGGAATGAATTTCAAACACCGGGGCACCGTTGATTGCCGGCAATACATTGAGATGCCTAGTTTTGAAATTCTAGTAAATCCAAAACTCGTGTGAAATTCATGAAACTTTGCATGCTATCATGGAACAACATCAACATGCCATGGTACAAATTTTGTCCCATTTGAACTACATGCACATGCTCCGGTGCATATAAATTGGTTGAAAAAACAAATCTTTTTCTTAGGTGCATTCTTAGGTCCCATGCAAGAAACGGGAATGAATGTCAAGCACCGTGCCACCGTCACTCGGCCGCAAACATTGAGATACCTGGTTTTTAAATCCTAGTAAATCCAAAACTCGTCTAAAATTCATGAAACCTGGCATGCTATCATGGAGCGGCATCAACATGGTGTGGTAAAGTTGTTGTCCCATTTGGGGCAGGTTTGGGAATATGATTCTCACAAACCAGAGCTTCCCACAACAAGCATGATGGTTTCGGTAGGGAACGCCCCAACTATGGGAACGAAAAGATGTCCACTGCCTCTAATGGCTTTCAATTTTTTTTTTCTTGTGTCAACATAGAACAACAGGAGTGTTGTGTTATTTTTTGTGATTTTTCACGGTTCATTTGGACAATTTTATGCATTAAATGAGTTTTCAATGCATTTATGTGCATAATTCAAATTTTAACTACATGCACATGCTCCGGTGCATATAAATTGGTTGAAAAAACAAATCTTTTTCCTGGGGTGCATGCTTGGGTCCAATGCAAGAAATGGGAATGAATGTCAAGCACCATGCCACCGTCACTCGGCCGCAAACATTGAGATACCTGGTTTTTAAATTCTAGTAAATCCAAAACTCGTCTAAAATTCATGAAACTTGGCATGCTATCATGGAGCGGCATCAACATGGCGTGGTAAAGTTTTTGTCCAATTTGGGGCAGGTTTTGGAATATGCTTCTCACAAACCAGAGCTTCCCACAACAAGCATGATGGTTTCGGTAGGGAACGCCCCAACTTTGGGAACGAAAAGATATCCATTGCCTCTAATTGCTTTCAATTTTTTCTCGTGTCAACATAGAACAACTGGAGCGTTGTGTTATTTTTCATGATTTTTCGGGGTTCGTTTGGACAATTTTATGAATTAATTGAGTTTCCAATGCATTTATGTGCATAATTCAAATTTGAACTACATGCACATGCTCCGGTGCATATAAATTGGTTGAAAAAACAAATCTTTTCCTTGGGTGCATGCTTAGGTCCCATGCAAGAAATGGGAATGAATTTCAAACACCGGGGCACCGTTGATTGCCGGCAATACATTGAGATGCCTAGTATTGAAATTCTAGTAAATCCAAAACTCGTGTGAAATTCATGAAACTTTGCATGCTATCATGGAACAACATCAACATGCCATGGTACAAATTTTGTCCCATTTGAACTACATGCACATGCTCCGGTGCATATAAATTGGTTGAAAAAACAAATCTTTTTCTTAGGTGCATTCTTAGGTCCCATGCAAGAAACGGGAATGAATGTCAAGCACCGTGCCACCGTCACTCGGCCGCAAACATTGAGATACCTGGTTTTTAAATCCTAGTAAATCCAAAACTCGTCTAAAATTCATGAAACCTGGCATGCTATCATGCAGCGGCATCAACATGGTGTGGTAAAGTTGTTGTCCCATTTGGGGCAGGTTTGGGAATATGATTCTCACAAACCAGAGCTTCCCACAACAAGCATGATGGTTTCGGTAGGGAACACCCCAACTATGGGAACGAAAAGATGTCCACTGCCTCTAATGGCTTTCAATTTTTTTTCTTGTGTCAACATAGAACAACAGGAGTGTTGTGTTATTTTTTGTGATTTTTCACGGTTCATTTGGACAATTTTATGCATTAAATGAGTTTTCAATGCATTTATGTGCATAATTCAAATTTTAACTACATGCACATGCTCCGGTGCATATAAATTGGTTGAAAAAACAAATCTTTTTCTGGGGTGCATGCTTGGGTCCAATGCAAGAAATGGGAATGAATGTCAAGCACCATGCCACCGTCACTCGGCCGCAAACATTGAGATACCTGGTTTTTAAATTCTAGTAAATCAAAACTCGTCTAAAATTCATGAAACTTGGCATGCTATCATGGAGCGGCATCAACATGGCGTGGTAAAGTTTTTGTCCCATTTGGGGCAGGTTTTGGAATATGCTTCTCACAAACCAGAGCTTCCCACAACAAGCATGATGGTTTCGGTAGGGAACGCCCCAACTTTGGGAACGAAAAGATATCCATTGCCTCTAATTGCTTTCAATTTTTTCTCGTGTCAACATAGAACAACTGGAGCGTTGTGTTATTTTTCATGATTTTTCGGGGTTCGTTTGGACAATTTTATGAATTAATTGAGTTTCCAATGCATTTATGTGCATAATTCAAATTTGAACTACATGCACATGCTCCGGTGCATATAAATTGGTTGAAAAAACAAATCTTTTTACTTCGGTGCATGCTTAGGTCCCATGCAAGAAATGGGAATGAATGTAAAGCATAGTGCCACCGTCACTCGGCCGCAAACATTGAGATACCTGGTTTTTAAATTCTAGTAAATCCCAAACTCGTCTAAAATTCATGAAACTTGACATGCTATCATGGAGTGGCATCAACATGGCGTGGTAAAGTTTTTGTCCCATTTGGGGCAGGTTTTGGAATATGCTTCTCACAAACCAGAGCTTCCCACAACAAGCATGATGGTTTCGGTAGGGAACGCCGCAACTTTGGGAACGAAAAGATATCCATTGCCTCTAATTGCTTTCAATTTTTTTCTTGTGTCAACATAGAACAACAGGAGTGTTGTGTTATTTTTTGTGATTTTTCAGGGTTCGTTTGGAAAATTTTATGCATTAAACGAATTTTCAATGCATTTATGTGCATAATTCAAATTTTAACTACATGCACATGCTCTTGTGCATATAAATTGGTTGAAAAAACAAATCTTTTTCCTAGGGTGCATGCTTGGGTCCCATGCAAGAAATGAGAATGAAAGTCAAGCACCGTGCCACCGTCACTCGCCCGCAAACATTGAGATACTTGGTTTTTAAATTCTAGTAAATCCAAAACTTGTTTGAAATTCATGAAACTTGGGATGCTATCATGGAGCAACATCAACAAGCCGTGGTAAACTTTTTGTCCAATTTGGGGTAGGTTTGGGTATATGCTTCTCACAAACCAGAGCTTCTCACAACAAGCATGGTGATTTCGGTAGGGAAAGCCCCAACTTTGGGGGCGAAACGATATCCATTACCTCTTATTGCTTTCAAAAATTTTCTTGTGTCGACATAGAACAACAGGAGTATTGTGTTATTTTTTGTGATTTTTCGGGGTTCATTTGGACATTTTTATGCATTAAGTGAGTTTTCAATGCATTTATGTGCATCATTCAAATTTGAACTACATGTACATGCTCCAGTGCATATAAATTGGTTGAAAAATCAAATCTTTGGTCCTTGGGTGCATGCTTAGATCCCATGCAAGAAATGGGAATGAATGCCAAACACCATGCCACCATCACCCGGCCGCAAACATTGAGATACCTGGTTTATAAATTCTAGTAAATCCAAAACTAGTCTGAAATTCATCAAACTTGGCATGCTATCATGGAGCGGCGTCCCATGTCGTGGTAAAGTTTTGTCCCATTTGGGGCAGGTTTGGGTATATATGCTTCTCACAAACTAGAGCTTCTCACAACAAGCATGATGGTTTCGGTAGGGAACGCCCCAACTTTGGGGGCAAAACAATATCCATTGCTTCTAATTGGTTTCAAATTTTTTTCTCGTGTCAACACAGAACAACAGGAGTGTTGTGTTAGTTTTTGTGATTTTTTGGGGTTCGTTTGGAAATTTTTATGCATTAAGTGAGTTTTGAATCCATTTATGTGCATAATTAAAATTTGAACTACATGCACATGTTCCGGTGCATATAAATTGGTTGAAGAAAATCAAATCTTTGGTCCTTGGGTGCTTGCTTAGGTCCGATGCAAGAAATGGGAATGAATGTCAAGCACCGTGCCACCATCACTCCGCTGCAAACAATGAGAGTGTTGGCACCGTGCCACCTAGTTTTTTAATTCTAGTAAATCTGAAACTCGTCTGAAATTCATGAAACTTGGCATGCTATCATGGAGCGGCATCAACATGCCATGGTACAGTTTTTGTCCCATTTGGGGCACGTATGGGTATATGCTTCTCACAAACCAGAGCTTCTGACAATAAGCATGATGGTTTTGGTAGGGAACGCCCCAACTTTGGGGGCGAAACGATATCCATTGCCTCTTATTTCTTTCAAAAATTTTCTCGTGTCAACATAGAACAACAAGAGTGTTGTGTTATTTTTTGTGTTTTTTCGGGGTTCATTTGGACATTTTTATGCATTAACTGAGTTTTGAATGCATTTATGTGCATAATTCAAATTTGAACTACATGCACATGCTCCGGTGCATATAAATTGGTTGAAAGTCAAATCTTTGGTCCTTGGGTGCATGCTTAGGTCCCATGCAAGAAATGGGAATGAATGTCAAGCATCGTGCCACCGTCACTCGGCCGCAAACATTGAGATACCTGGTTTTTAAATTCTAGTAAATCCAAAACTCGTCTGAAATTCATGAAACTTGGCATGTTATCATGGAGCGGCATCAACATGCCGTGGTAAAGTTTTTGTCCTATTTGGGGAAGGTTTGGGTATATGCTTCTCACAAACCAGAGCTTCTCACAACAAACATGATGGTTTTAGATAGAACACCCGTATGCAAAGTGAGAGCAAGATTTGTGCATCTCTTGAACACAAACAGTTCTTTTGGATGACCCGTGTGAATCACTAGTGGGGTGGTGCAGTACTATTCGATTTGACAACGGGCGACGCAATTCACGATACGACATTAATGCAGACGAGGGAGAGGGTAGCAGTTCCCAAAAATGTTGAACGACCAATGATGCATCCTCCTTCAATTAGCATCGTGTGAATGCATGGGGGAAGTAGTGGGAGGACCGGGAAAAGAGGCAGCACGATGTGAATACAACGCATTTTGCACTCATATAAAGGCACCCCTCCATTCCAATGCATCTACGACATCGTACGCACCTAAGCTTTTGCCTAAGCACCTACACTAATAAGCGCAAAAGTGGCCACTCCAGACCCATGGCGGTGATGCGCGCGAGCAGCCAGCGGCTGTGCCAGATGTTCCACAACGCCGGCCTGCAGCATGGAACCGTGGATCGTCTCCATACGGTGTTGGCGACCGGCTGGTGGATGGCCGCCGTCGACGCCAGCTATGACTCTCAGTTGGACCAGATGATCATTCGCAACACCAACAGGTTCACCATCGTCAAGAAGCTTGCAGGCGACATTGCCGTACTCCTCCAGCCCACGCGCCCGGGCTCCTCATTGCCTGCCACCCTAATCGGCCTCCATGGTCGGAACCTCTTTGAAGCACTGGTCGCCCTGCGTCTACCCACCGACACCACGAAGAATGTCCACCTGGAGGTCGCGCTCGCGGTGAGGCGCCTCGCCCTGCAATAAACCGTCAACCTACACATCCATGTGTACGAACGAATCTTGTACTCAGGTATCTATAAGGCCAGTGAGGACGCTATAACATTGGCCTTCTTCAGTCGGCTGGAAGCCTTGGTTGCCTTAGTTGAGAAGCACCTTGACCTCGCCACACAAATCGCCGCACCTTGGCCACCGGTTGGTGGCCCGGCCGGCGCACTGAGTTGAGGAGGAAGAGTTCATACGTTGATGGATGCATCTTTCTTCTTGCCTCCTGTAACCACCACTGCGATCGCATCATCATGGCCATAATTCTTATTTTGCTATTGCATTCTCATTCCAGTCAATACAAAGATGTGCGATCCCTTTGCTCAATACAGACATGTTCATTCCAGTCTTGTTTTGATGGGATATTTAAATTAGTGCCCCTGGTTCCTTAGTTGTGCTCACTTTTCCCCACGCTCCAAATGTTTGCTCACTTTTCCCCTCTTCCTTAGCTGAAACTCTCACAAATGCTCATAGCGGGTGTTTGCCGTCTTGATCGTCCATTGACCATTAATTGCTAACGAGTGGGGCCAAGTCTCCGTCTGACTGTTGCTTGCTGACGGGTGGGACCGCAAGGAGACACGTATTGGGCAGCTTGTCTGAATCTGAAACAGATCTAGACAGGCCGCACTGAACCACGCCGCCCCGCCCCCTTCGCCGGCGTCATGTCGCATCCACCGCAGTTGTTTCCTCCACCCTATGCCCTATTCCGTTCATCGGCAACGCCGCGTCTCCGCCAGATATAGCCCACCTACCCATCTGGGATTACATAGCGATGTTGAGTGAGGACGCCCGGAATGTAGTCGACCGTGGAGAGCATTGGGTCGAATCCGCGGCAGATAATTCATGGATTAAACCTGGGTAAGCATTGTTTCCTCTCGAATTGACGTTCTAAGTCGTATTGTAGGCCGTATTTGACTTCTGTTTGCTTGAATCGTTCAAATTTGTGCTCGATTTTACCCGACTAACTGAAGCCTTTGTTTCCTTCCCCCAACAAAATAGGATTGATCTCGCGCTGGCTTTCCGGCTGGCGATTAGAATGGAAACTAGTGTGCTGCGTGGTACTAAACCGCATTTGATTTCATCATTTTTCTATCCCAAAGTGGTAGAAACCAGCATATCTTTCAAAGATTTGCGAGCTGAGCTCCGAAACACATATCCCTGGAGTGATGCCGATGCTGTTGAACAGAATTACTTCAGCAGTGACAAGCAAAGATTTCTCCCACTAACTTGCGACGATCATATGTCGATGCTTTTTGCTGGGATTGCTACCTGCCGATTCGGTAAACTCCAAATCGATGTGCTTCGGCCACGCGCAGAACGGGCGAAGGGGAATGGAGTTCAGACATCATCTGTCTGTGCTAATAGCCAGCACCCCGGCACTCCTTGTAGGTCGACACCAATTAAAGCAAGTGGTTCATGGAGCCAAAACATGCCTGCTGCCAATTCTGGTTCTGATTCAGCTGCTGCTTCTCATGTACCTTCTGCAGTTGGTGTAGAAGAAGATGCAGAACCTGACGAGGCAGTGCCTACAAATGACGAGATGATGTTTCCTGAACTGGTCGATGTAGCCAGTCGGCAAGCAGTGGATGACGAATATATGGAGGAGCCCATTAGCCAAGCTAGGTTTGATGACACTGATGATGAAGAGAAGGTGGAGAACACGGACAGCTTAATCGAGGATGAATACGATGGTGATGACATGCCAACAATTGAGTGGAACAGGGAAAAACCTGAGCATAGTGTAGGTACCATTTTCCAATCAATTATGGACTGTCAGAATGCAGTGACAATATGGTGCATTATATCTAAAAACACCTATAAGATTAAAAGGAGTGAGCCAGCAAGGTTCACCGTTTTTTGTCCATATCCTAGGTGTAGGTGGAAGTTGCATGCATCTCGTATGAGAAGGAGCAAATATATTCAGGTAATCCAAGTTCAATTAGTAATTTAGTTTTAGATCGTTGAGTAAGGTCTCTTAACTGTTCTTTACCTTTTGATTTTGTTTCAGATAAAGAAAAACCCACACAAGCACACATGTCCACCTGGAGGGGGAGGGGGAAGGCCAAAACCAAGCTAGCAAAAACTAGGTGGGTGGCAGATGCTATATTGGATTGCCTGAGAGAAGAACCTGGACTTGGTCCAATAGCACTCCATCGGAAGCTTTTTGAGAAGTACAAGATAGAAATTCCTTACATGAGAATTTTCAATGCTAGGGAAAAGGCTCTTGACAGAATTAATGGTCAATGAAATGACAGTTTTCAGCTTCTTTACACTTTCAAAGCTGAAGTGGAGATGGCAAGTCCAAGGAGTGTTGTAGAGATTGACAAGCATACAGTTCCATTCAAAATAAAAGGGAAGTCATTTCAGAAGGAATGCTTCAGAAGGGCTTTTGTTTGTTTCAAGGATTGCTGGAAGGGGTTTCTAGATGGTTGCAGGCCCTATTTGGCTGTAGATGCTACACATTTGATTGGAAGATGGAGAGGACAGCTAGTAGCAGCTTCTGTAGTTGATGGAAGCAACTGGCTATTCCCAGTTGCATTTGGTGTGGTGGAGGCAGAGCCTGAGGAAAGTTGGGTCTAGTTTCTGCAGCAGTTGCGCAACATTATAGGCACACCCCCAGGTTTAGCTATACACACAGATGCTTGCAAGGGTTTAGAGAGTGCAGTGGAAATTGTATTCCCTGGAGTGGAGCATAGGGAATGTATGCGACACCTAGCGCATAATTTCAAAAAGAAGTTCAAAGGTAAAGTTTATAATGAGAACTTATGGCCAGCATCATACACATGCAGCAAAAGGAAGCATGAACACCATTTGAGAGTGTTGTATTCTCAAAATCCTCTTGTGAAGGAGTACATGGATGCACATCATGGCAAGGTGTGGTCAAGAAGCAAATTCAACAAAATCTACAAAGTAGATTATGTGACCAGTAACCTTGCAGAATGCTTCAATTCGAAGTTCAAGTCAGTGAAAGGGCTCTATGCAAAAGAATTGCAGAAACACAATATGTTGGTCATCAAATGCTCCCATCACTGATTAAGGCATTGCACTTGAAGGCAAGAGGACTGAATATGAAATGTATTTGATCTGGCACATATGAGGGAGAGGTTACCTATACTGACACTAAACATAGGGTATGGAGGTATCCTGTGAACCTAAGTACTAGAGAACGTACTTGTAGGCAATGGCAGATCCGTGGGAAACCATGCATACATGCCCTACATCTGATGACCATTATCGGGGGTGCAGATGGTGAAGTTGATCAATATTGCTCTGAGTATTTCTCTGTTGCCAAATTTATGGCTGCTTATGCTGACAATGTGCCTGCACTATTGGGGAAAGATCAATGGAACATAGTAGATCCAGGGTTCAAACTCCATGCTCCTGTCATTACTAGACCACCAGGAAGACCAAGGAACCAGAGGATTAGAGCAGGTGAGTAAGGTTGTCTACCAAAGAAGCATGCTTGCAAAAAATGTGGAGTTCTGGGGCATATTGCTAGGCTTTGTACCAATGCAGTGGATGCATCATTTGGAGAGGAGGAAAGATGGACAGCAGCCAATGCTGAGGAGAATGCAGCAGCAATGGAGACTGAAGATGCAGTGGATAATGTAGCAGCAAATGAAGAAGTGGAGAATGCAGCAGCAAATGAAGCATCTTGGTATGTGTTTGCACCCTTTGTAGAATGCAGCTACCCTTTTGTTTGCATTTGTTCTCTTTTTTGCCTATGGCTTATAATTTTATTTACCAGCTCTAGGGAGAAAAGGCAAAGAGATGAAGAAGAAGAAGATTTTGAAACCATGGCCTTTGATGGTTTTGAATCTATAAGAGAGGAAGAGGAGGGCGTAATTTTTCCAATTGTGCCTTTAAAGATTACTGAACCCATAGATGACGGTTAAATGGTCGTCAAGTGCTCGGCGAGTGCAACTACTCCATCAGCACCTCCACGAGGAAAACCCCAAGTAAATCCCAAGATCAAAAGGAACAAGAGTCTGAAAGAAAAGAGCATCTCAACCAGGGAAACCAGGAGCAAGACGGTGAAGCCAGCTGCAAACACAAGGAGCAAGTCGAAAATTTGAATTAAGTTGTTGGGAAATGTTTGTGTTGTCAATTTGTGGGCGAGTGGATTGCTTAAAACTTGGTAGATTTGTATTAAGATGTTGGCATCTTAAAACTTGGTAGATTTGAGCTACTACGAAAACTTATCAGTTGTAATAATGTTGCTTCTACTTTGGTTTCTTATTTGACTCAGAATTCAACTTTCCATCAATATTTGAATTTAAATCAATATTTGAATTTGGGCCAAAACTTGGATTCGAGTCAAAGTTGAAGTTGAACATTGGAGGTTCATTGCTCTCTGCGGTGTATTTGATCGAGCATTTGAAGTCCAATATTCGTAGCTGAAAAGTCCGAATGAGAAATGTGCTAGAAATGAGCTCGAAAGCTAGGGTAAACAACCCTATTTGAAATCAAGTTTTTTTTGACCTTGCCTAAATGAGGCATATATATTTTTATTAACACTTGTTCCATATATATAGGGTAAAAACGAAGTCTCACTATTTATTGATTAATATTCATATTACTACATTTCTTTGAAAAAATATGATTTTAATTCAAAACCGTCAAATAACACATTTTAGATATGAAAATGAAAAAGTAAGTTCAGATCCTTCATACTCACTCCAAAATGAAGCTATGGAGATTTTTCTGATTTTTTTAATTATTTTGATTTTTTTCAAACCCTAAACCCTCTCTCCCTATTCTACGAACTCTGAAAATGTTCATAGGTGATAGCTCATTTGTGTGAAGACTTTTTTCATGAAAATGACCTACACCAAGTTTATATTTTTTTTCTCATAACCTTGTCACATATGACGGCTATGTGCGCAACAATTACAAAATTTTGATTTTTTTGAATTTTTTAATAACATTCGAACTTGATTTCGACAAATCACTTCAAAAAATGTTTTTTCAAAAAAACGCCCCTATACCGAGTTTATATTTTTTTATGGTAACTAGGTCTCATAAACGGACGAACTACATTTGTTTTATATTTTTGCGATTTTTTTCTAATTTAGTTATGGCCACTTGAAATCTGGTCAAACCCTAATAACCTCGTTGACTCGCTCATAACCCCGCAGAAATGCTCCAAACCCTAGCGTCGAACGTGCACCGTCGGATCCTACCAAGCGCCAAACACCACCCGTCAGATGTGGGGCAGGCATGCGCGATCCGCGTGATGCATCCTGATTGGCTACTGCACTATCCTTCTCAGGTTTTTATGATCTGCCCCACTTTATATATGAAATTGTATTGTTCACACATGACCACCACATGTCAGTGTTAAGAGTTGGTTCAAATATTCAAACTGCCAAATACAATGTGGAAAATCGTCAATATAGCTTCCCCTTCTCCTCTTCTCCATCTGACAGACAAAGGCATCGAGCAGATCGAGCAATTCCTCTGTTTCTTTCCCCATCTTCTCGTTCTTCTTCCTCTCGAGCAATTCCTCTGTTTCTTCCTCTTGGGCGATATGTCGACCTCCTCGTCAGCCCCCCGTTCCACGTGGCCGGTGTATGGTCCAGTGCCGATGACTCGATGCACTGACTGCCCACGGACTGCGCCACTAAAGCGGTTGACTTCGAAGGAGGAGAAGAATGGGAACTTTGGGCGCGAGTTCGTCAAATGCGAGAGCAAGCCGGAGGGGCAGGTTAGATCTGAGTTTTCCTCGCATCCTTTATCTCTAATTTCTCAAAAAATCTGTCAGATTTGGATTTAGGTTACATGATTTCGTTTTCAGATCGTGAATAAATGCCACCATTTCGTGTGGATGGATGATTACATCCAGAGGCTTCAAGGGTTGGGCTTGCTGGATTCGAGGGGGAATGCAATCCGCGAGTCCAATTTGTCCCATGACAGTGCCGCTCCAGTAGCAGCAGCGCGTCCGGAATACCCAATGGTAGTAGATGTCGAACTGAAGATGGAATTGAAGAAGATGAACAAGAACTTCAAGCAGCTGATTGAGTTGAAGAAGCAATCCAATCTAATAGCTTTTGGAATACTTGCTCTAGGAATTTTTTACTTGATGGCCATCTCTTGTTAGAGATGTTTGTCTACCATTGTTGCCACTATTTAGCAATCCAAGTCTGTTTATCTCAAATGCAACTCTGTTTAGTGCAACTGTCGATCTCTGAATGTATGCAGTTTACTGTTAAGTTTCGACACTTTCAGTTTCGGCAGAAAACAACTACCAGTTCGGTGATAGGATTATTTTGTTAGCTAATAACCTCGAGTGTTGGATCATACCCTAGCTCGTCAGATGACAGTAAGTAGTACTTGAGCAGCACAAGGGATATACATCAAGTTCATCTCTTCTCTCTCGCACTTGCCAAACTTTTGTCCTCGAGTTCGTTAGTTCTGCTAAAAAAACCTAGTTCGCGGGCCCAAAGAGAAAGCCCAGAAACAAGCGATGTTTCTTTTTTGTTTAGGAAGGATTGCTTTGTTCTTTTTTGTTTCTGATTGCTTTTTTAATTAATTTGATTGCCCAGTCTCTCCTATCTCACTGAGGAATTTTTTTGGCTTTCCTTTATGGGTCCCTTCATTTTTTAGAATCAAAGTATTTGCAAACCGCAGTATTATTATGCCTAGCGAACCAATACTTCATGATTAGAAAAAAAGGTCTAACCCTCTTTTTTATATACTTCAAACATAGTGTAGTTAAAACTACACTTTTGACTAAAGCCAAATATCTCAAAGTATTTGACACTTCAATATTTCTGAAAACCAAAGTACTCTTTGAATACCTAAAAATACAGAGCTCTCAAACCAAAGCCGTGTACAAATGTACAATATGTTCTTATTTTTAGAAGGCATCTATAAACACATCATTTTTAGTTTGTTTGGTTAATTTTTCCAACGCCAATTAGCCGTGTCTAAACTTGGGACAAACAAAATACAAACATAACAAAGCATTAATATAACGCACATAACTTGACTTAGATAGGGTTGCTAGGGCAACATAAGTTCTTACATAGACACCGATAGATAATAATAATTAACCTTACATAGATAGGGTAGCTAGCTCGGGCAACACACACACCAAACTCACACTACATAGTAGATAGATAGGGTAGCTAGGGAAACACCGCCATGTCTTCACCGTCGTCTTCACCTTAACCGCCGGCTTCACCGTCTTCTTCGCCGCCGGCTTTAGTACTCCTCCTCCTCAAGGCCGTTGTCCCCGAGGTAGTACGGGAGGCTGTGCATGTGGTTGCGAGCGGGGAAGACGCTCTCGAAGTCAGTGAAGATGTTATAGGTCATGAATGCGATGAACTCGCAACCACACCAATACACCTTGCCGAGCAGGTAGTAGGCATCGAACCTGTTGGTGAAGTGGACAACGAGCCCTACCACTGGAGCATTGACGTGGGGACACTGCTCCACGAGGTTGAACATGGGCGGCTAGCCCGCCGGGAGGTGGTGGAAGCCCGCATGGAGGAACCCCCGTGCAAGCTCAATGCTTCCCCTCCAGCGCGAGAACGCCCACACGCGGAGGGATTCCTCGACGATGACGTTGGCGGGGTACCGCCGTTCCGGCACGGTGGGCGGCGCTTGGAACGTTGGCCCGTTGTACTGCATCTTGCTCGCTTCGCTGAGTGGAACGGCTTTGGCTTTTCGGGGAAGAAGAGAAGTTGGAGGCGCAGATGGATCTGTGGAAGAAGAGGCAATGAAGGGCAGTTTAAATAGACAGGGGAGACGAAGTGGGTACACGCACAAATGGCATAGATCGTGACTCAGTGCGTGCGTGAACCGATGCGATCATCAATGTGTGAACGTGAATCGATGCGAGCGTGCTTTGCGTGCTCTACGTTGGCGGTTGACTGCCTCCCCCTTCTGCGTGCTCTGCGTTGATGGCTGCCTGCCTCCCATTCACGAGCGTGCGTGCAGCCTGCGGCGTGAACCGATGCCTCGACATATGGACACGACCATGCGTGCAGCCTGCCCCTTCTGCCACCGGCACGTATGCCTGCGACGCGTGAAACGACGCTGTGGAGCGACTGAATCCACCAGCAACCGTGCGACATGGATCGATGCATGCGTGTCGGCGTGCATGCATGTGATTAGGTCTAGGTCACTAGATGCGTGCGTGGCGGTGTTCGCATGCATAGCAGGCTACATCGATGCCAAAGCCGGGCATGCATAGCAGGCTGCATCCATCGATAGCAGGCTTTTTTAATTTATTACTAACAAACTAACGGGCCCGTCCTATGAACACAAACACGTCCCAAGCAGCGAAGCCACAGCCACAGTCAATAGAGTCCAATGTGGCCCCACAAGTCAGTTAACGGCCAAGACAGCAAATGTCTGTAATGAACATTTGTGAGAGTTTCAGCTAAGGGAATGGGGAAAAGTGAGCAAAAGTTTGAAGCGTGGGGAAAACTGAGCACAACTAAGGAATTGGGGGCACAGATGGAATAAGCCCTATTTTGATTGGCTTGAATGAAGGTCTATCCCGCCGTTAGGCGCCGCAGCGCACTGTGCTCATCGTTAGGCATCGCGGCGCGCTCTGCTCACGTCCGTTGGCGTGCTCTACTCGCATCTGTCGGCGCGCTCAGCTTGTGGACAACTTTTCCTTGCGTGTTCAACTTTTCCTTGTGTTCAACTACTTTTCCTTGCGTGTTTCTCGTCGTTGAGGCGAACGCGAAGTGCTCTGCTCGCGTCCCTCCGCGCACGCTCTACCAACGGTTGGGCATGCACACGATCACGTTGGGGGCCCCGTATGCATGCGGTTGCGCCATGCCCGTTGGCACACGATGCACTTACGTGCGGCACGCTGGAGTTACGCGCTGCAAATTAGAACTCCCATCAGGGCCCGCCGATATTCCTGGCCATCCAGCTTCCCCTTTAATTCCCGCGTCCATTATAACCTTAGTCTCTTCAACCTTTCGATCGTGCCCGACAACACAACAAGCACACCCACGACGACACATAGAAAGGGGATGTCCAGTGATGCTCCAATGGAGTTCGACAAGCATAGAGTGGAGACCGATGCGAGGGAGACGGATCTCTCGGTGGTGTACACCATCGACCCGGCCGTGGTGGAAGACTACATCAACAGCGTTGAGCATTTGCTTGTAGGAGACAAGTACAAGGTGGTCGGCATCGACCTCCAGTACACCGCCGGTCATCCCAGCATAGATCAGAAGGTTGCTGTCGCCCAGTTGTGCGTGCGCCATCATGTCCTCATCTACCACTACTACATGGCCACAAAGCCTTGCGACCGTTTCAACAGGTTTGTTAACAGCACTGACTACAAGTTCGCCTTGGTGGATACCACCAACGATGTAAAAGCGCTTAGTGTTACGAGCTTGGCCTGCAAGAACCTTGTCGAAATTCGTGACCACCACATTGTCTGGGGTAGCACGAAGAAGGACTCCCTACCGAACTTGCCTCCGCCATCATCGACCCTTACTACGAAAAGATGAAGTAGGATGCCCAGAGAACAAGTCCTGTATCCTGGCACGGGGCATGGATGCGGCAACTGGATGAACCTCACCTCAGGTTTGCGGCCAAGAGTGGGTACACATGCTACGAGATGCATTGGCGGATCGTTGACATGAGGAAGTGCCTCATTACCCAAATCGACAAGCCCGGATCAAGCCACAAGCAAAGCAAGCAGCGTCACAAGAAGTAGAAGATGATCAGATGATTGTTTACGCTAGTTAATCATGAATGTAATATATAATTTGCATTATTGGTGTGTGGCAATGTCATATGTGTAGTAGCCACCTATGTAATTATGCATGTAATAGTTTACTTTGGTGTGTGCAAATGCCATGGTTGTAGTAGCCACCTATGTAAGTGGATGTTTAATTTGGTTATGCAAGCATGTCCTTATAAGTGTGTCTATATATAAATGTTGTTGTTCTGTATGCAATCCCATCGCACAACACACACGTCTTATTAGAAGCAACTGTCTATGTTCGTATCGATCTACAAACACATTTCTGATTACAGATGTGTTTGCCGCGTATCACACACATCTTGTTAAGTTGAACCGTTTCTGTTCTCATGTCTCAACGCAAATAGTTCATCCGAGTGAACTGCATGCCGTATATCGCACACACCTTTGATATGGATGATTGTTTCTTTTGTGTTGCCTAATCACAAACAATTCATCCGAGTGAACCCTATGTTGTGTATCGCACACGCCTCCATCTGGCTGCCCGTTTCTTTTGTTCCTCCTCATCGCAAACAGTTCATTGAACTGAACCATATGCCCTTCATCCCACACGCAACTAAAACCTGAACCGTGTTTGATGCATCCGTCATCGCAAACGTTTTACACATTTCTGACGGTTTTCATACAACACCGTTTGCGATTATGGCATCGCACACAGTTTCTTGAAGGGTCTCTGATCGTAGTGTCGCATTAGCAGCATCCTGCAGTAGTGGATGGAGCAGCTGCGATAGACGAGGTGATCATCGGAGCAACTCCTTGGAGGTGGAGGACCGGGCGGCTGAACCGGCGGGACGACGAGATCGATGACAGATCCTCATCCAGGGTGGTGGATGAGGTACGTCGAGCTGTTGCGATGGACGACGTCGTCGGGGAAGAGGCTCCGGCTAGGCAACTGCGGGGTGGCGGACGATGGAGCGTGGTATTTCACAGCTGGAGCAGAGAGGTTATGGCGGACTGGGGTTTTTAATGCTGAAAAGGAGGTGATGGGAGGGGAACTGATATGTCTCCAACGTATCTACAATTTTTTATTGTTCCATGCTTTTTGTATTATCTTTTTTGGATGTTTTATATGCATTATTATGCTATTTTATATTATTTTTGGGACTAACCGATTAACCTAGAGCCTAGTGTCAATTCCCGTTTTTTCCTTGTTTTGAGTTTTAGAGAATAGGAATATCAAATAGAGTCCAAACAGAATAAAACTATCACGATGATTTATCTTAGACTAGAAGACACCCAGAAGACTTGGGTAGAGGGCCAGAAGCGTCCCGAGGGAACCACAAGCCCTCAGGGCGCACCCTAGGGGGGAGCCCCTTGGTTTGTGGGCCCCTCAGGAGTCCACCAACCTCAATCTTAGCTCTGTAAATATTAAAATATTCCCAAACCACCAGAGGCGTCCTCCAAAATACCTTTCCGCCACCGTAACCTTCTATTCCCATGAGATCCCATCTTGGGGCCTTTTCTGGCACCGTGCCGGAGGGGGATTCAATCACGGAGGTCTTCTACATCAACCCTATTGCCCTTCCGATGAAGCATGAGTAGTTTACCACAGACCTATAGGTCCATAGCTAGTAGCTAGACGACCTTTTCTCTCTCTTTGATCTTCAATACAATGTTCTCCTTGATGCTCTTGGAGTTCTATCCGATGTAATATTCTTTTGTGGTGTGTTTGTTGAGATCTGATGAATTGTGGATTTACGATCAGATTATATATGAATATTATTTGAGTCTCTTTTGAATTCCTATATGCATGATTTGATATCTTTGTATATCACTCCAAATTATCGGTTTGGTTTGGCCAACTAGATTGGTTTTTCTTGCAATGGGAGAGGTGCTTAGTTTTGGGTTCAATTTTGCGGTGTCCTCACACAGTGACAAAGTAGGGGTAGCGAGGCACGTATTGTATTGTTGCCATCGAGGGTAAAAAGATGGGGTTTTCATCATCTTGCTTGAGTTTATCCCTCTACATCATGTCATCTTACTTAAGGCATTACTCCGTTCTGATGAACTTAATACTCTAGATGCATGCTGGATAGCAGTCGATGTGTGAAGTAATAGTAGTAGATGCAAAATCATTTCGGTCTACTTGACACAGACGTGATGCCTATATTCATAATCATTTCCTTGGACATCGTCATAACTTTGCGCTTTTCTATCAATTGCTTGACAGTAATTTATTCACCCATCGTCCGCTTTCTTCAAGAGAGAAGCCTCTAGTGAAACCTACGGCCCCCGGGTCTATTTTCCATCATATATTTTCATATCTACAAACCAAAAACCAAAAATACCTTGGTACAATTTATTTACTTTTATTTTGTTTTACGTTTTAGTAATCTTTTCTATCTATCTCTATCAGATCACATCCTTGCAAGTGATCGTGAAGGGATTGACAACCCCTTTATCGCGTTGGGTGCAAGTGTTTGATTGCTTGTGCAGGTGCATAGATTGGGGACTTGCATGTACCTCCTACTAGATTGATACCTTGTGTCGGCATTCTGGGAATCAGGGTACCCAGACTTGCCTGCCTGCGGTCCACGACATGGCTCGATAGGTCGCCTGGTATGGCCCATCTTCATAAGGCGGATGCTGCCAAGACCTCCAGAAGTAGTGGCCTCTTTAGGCTGGCTCCTTAGGAGCAGAGATTTCCATGCGAGCCCTCAGCTCGTGAGGTTCAGCTGACGCAAGCCATGACGACCAAAGCCAGGCGGGCGCCGGCGGGCACAGTGTTGCAGGTTTCCTCGTTGGTGCTAAAGAGGCAAGCGTAGGCGTGGAGTCCTGAGGAATCAACCAAAGGTTTCCATTTCTGTGCTACAAGACCAAGACCGCCAGGACAGCAGGACGGAAGTCATTGCCGAGCCCACTACGATGTCACGACCAAAAACTTTGCAGGTGCATACCACCTTTCGTTAGGATAAGATGTACTAGTTGTCTCCCTTCGAATTTGGCCATTGTGGGTGAAGGCATCCTGGACTAAGGGGTCCTCGGGCGTCCGGACTATTGGGCCATGAAGACACAAGATAGAAGACTTTCTCCCGTGTCCGGATAGCACTCTCCTTTGCGTGGATGGCAAGCTAGGCGGCCAAATGTACTATTTCCTTTCTATGTAACCGACTTTGTACAACCCTTGTCCCCTTTGGTGTCTATATAAACCGGAGGGTTTATTTCATAGGGACAACCATAATCAAATAGGCTAGACTTCTAGGGGTTTTGCCATTACGATCTCGTGGTAGATCAACTCTTGTAACCCCCATACTCATCAATATTAATCTAGAAGGACGTAGGGTTTTATCTCCATTGAGAGGGTCGAACATGGGTAAACATTGTGTTCCCTGTCTCCTATTACCATCAACCCCAGACGCAAAGTTCGGGACCCCCTACCCGAGATCCGCCGGTTTTTACACTGACATTGGTGCTTTCATTGAGTGTTCTGGTGTGTCATCATCAGGAGGTTCTATGGCCATGTCAATCGTCTACAACAACATTGTCCAGGGAGAAACCTTCCTCCCTGGACAGATCTTCGTATTCGGCGGCTTGGCACTACGGGCCACCTCTTGCGGCCATCTAGAGCAGATCGATAGCTACGTCCCTGGCTGTTAGGTCAGATTTGGAAGCTTGAACTACGTCACGGATTTCTGTAGAGACTTGATCTTTGACAAATTCGAGACCATTGCAGCCACTCCCTACCGCCACGATGAACATGACTTAAATCTCTCATCGAACCATGCCCAGGTGATAGCGCCTATAACTGCTCGGGCCCTGGATCCGGAGGAGATTGCGCCATCCGAGGACGGGAGGCTCAACCCCGCCACAGAAATCGTAGACTCAGTGGCGTCAGAGCCGCACACGGACCCAACTTCGAGTGGGATCCGTGTCACCGGAACCCCGGACCTGTTTCTGGCTACAAGTTCTGAACCATGTGCGTCCGCGCACGATGAGCTCGATTAGGCATCGATCGTCGAATTCAGCTCCCTGGACATCTTTTGGCACTCACCTTTAGGCGACGTGCTAAATCATTAAAAACACTCTCCTTAGCAGGGGGACTCTCAGCCGAATTATATCCGGTTTGAACTGGGGGCTGACAACGGAGATTTCCGCTACCCACCCCCACCCACTTAATAGCCACTATCGAAGACTTAACTGACATGCTCGATTATGGCTCTGAAGACATCGACGGTATGGACGACGATGCTGGAGAGGAGTAGGCCAAAAACCCACCGTTCACCGGACGATGGACGGCCACCTCCTCATATGATGTATACATGGTAGGTGCACCAAAAGAGAATAGTGGTGATGACAAGGAAGATCCAGTTGAGGATAAACCTCCTAAAATACAACCAAAATGCCAGCGTCAGCGGCACCGCTCTAAATCACGCCGCAGCAAAGACAACAACACTGGCACATGAGAAGATAACAATTCGGACGGTGCCAAAGACAATGAAGACCCCGTTGAGGCAACTTCTGAAAAAGATGAACGGGAAGATGGGCGAGTCAGCCCTGATGAACAGGCCGCGCATGAAGACTCGGAGGACAACAATTATCTTCCACTCTCCAAGGATGAGGTGAGCCTCGACAACGAGGATTTTGCCGGCCCCAGCTGATTCTGGTGAGGCCCATCAAGGCCCGCTGGGTGCAGCCCCCAGATGTCGAAGCAAGGCATCTGCTTCACAATAGCCTCCCCGTTCTAGTAGTGGTACATGAGGCACTTGTCTGCTGGGAACGCGGCAGGCGCCTGGTCGCCTGTCAGGAGCTAGAGCACTTTCTGCAGCATCTAGGAGGGAAGGGAGGGCACCTGAAGCCTCAGGGTCGATGGGACCGGCAAAGGCCCACATTGGCACTACAAAAAAGACACATCTGTGACATTTTGGGCCAAATGAAATTTTGTGTGTGTCATGATTATGACACTTCTATGATGATAATTGTGACAAAACCCGGTATCATCATAGATGTGGTGGGGTCCTACTTCTATGACAAAAATGGGCTTTTTGTCCTAGTCGGGCCGGAAACGCGGCTGCATGACATTCTTTGGGCCGTCCATGACGGAAAAACTGTGGTAGAAGCAAGGGCGAGGAAAATATCGGGGAGTTCCCGGTTACATTGGGTGGTCGGGGGCCGAGCGATGCTTGTTTCTCTCGTACATACACACATGTGTGCGAGGTGTTGGGCTCTAATTGAACCCGAGCAATTGCACTTCAAGCTACGCGTTACACTGAACCCGAGCAATCGATCAACCCCTTGTTGGTAACTGAACCCTAGTGATTCCTTCACTACTACTGCTAACTGAAGCCGATCGAACACTGCCGCATCCTTCTCTAGATGAACAGTGAGCGTTGTTGAGGGGGTTTGGATGAACAATTTCCGGTGGGGGCTGGATGAATAGGAACCCGTGGTAGTAGAGGCCATTGCCGCTGGATGAACAGTACCCCGATCGATCGAGCCGGTGGATGAACAGGACCCCGTGGAGGGCTGGATGAACAGGACCCCATGGAGGGCTGGATGAACAGGACCCCGTGGAGGGCTGGTTGAACAGTAGCCGGTGAAGGGCTGGTTGAACAGTAGCCGGTGGAGGGATGGATGAACAGTAGCCCATGGAGGGGTGGTTGAACAGGACCCCATGGAGAGGGCTGGTTGAACAGTGGCCGGTGGAGGAGCGCGTGGTGGAGGCTGGATGAACAGGAGCCCGTGGATGACCAGTCGCAGGTGGAGGCTAGAGGAGGTCGACGGTGGATAAACTGTAGCCCGTGGAGGCTGGAGGAGGTCGATGGTGGATGAACAATAGCCCGTGGAGTCCCGTTTTGCGGTACGCTACACCCTTCCCGATGAACAGGACCCCCATTTTAACTGTAGCGCTCCAACACAAGTCTGTTTCCTCCATTTTGTGGTACGCCACACCCCTCCTGGTCAACAGGACCCCATTTCAACCATAGGAGGTCCAACAGAAGTCTGTTTCCTCTGTTCTAGGGTACGCCAGACCCCTCCCGGTGTCCATGATCACGTTTCAACCATGGCCGGTCGAACACAAGGCCGTTTCCTCCGGCCTGCGGTACGCCAGGCCTCGTTTCCATCAGATGTTCCGTCCAAGCTGGTTAGCTCCTGACGAACATGACGACGCATTCCGTTCCGACCCAGCCGGTTGGCTCCCCATGAACACCACGACGACGCAGTGTCTCCGTTCCGACCCAGCCATGTACACGAGCCCTGGTCGTACGTATGCGCGAGTAGGTGTTCGAGACCCCGCCCGTCTGTACGTATGTGGCCGTATTTTCTTTCTTGCACCCTGGCCGCTGTATGTACGTGTACATGCTACGTGCGTGCCTCTACTATGACACGTGCGCGCCTCTACATCGACCAGTATGTACGTACATGTTCACGACCAGAATGACAAAGCTACGTACGCTTCGACGAGGTGGGTCCCGACTGTCAGGCACTTCCTTGCGTGCGAAGATGTAGCTGGTGGGTCCCAGCAGTTAGGGGGGAAACAGTTTTTTCATGAAATACGGTGGCCCGTCCGGTGGGTCCCTGCTGTCAGGTGGAGGAATAATTATTTTGCGCGTAATAAGGAGGCACTTCCTTGCTGCGGCCGTGGACCTAGCTATCAGCCTCTCCACGTACAGTACTCTTCTGATGGAAGTTGTTCCTTGACCACGTTGACCACGACTCGTCGAGAGCACCAAGGCGGTGGACGACGGCAAGGCCTAGGAAGGGGATGACGAGGAGCCGGGGAAGATGCGGAAGTGGAAGCCCGCGCGAAGAGGAGTACGAGGGTACACTGGTTCGGCTACGGTGTGAGGCTGTCGTCGCCGCAGAATAACAGGGGGTCTGCGTGAGTAGAGGCGGATGGCCTGGCCAGCGGTGGGAGTAGTAGGGGGCGATGAGGCCTCCGCGGCATCGCAGCCGGCCACGGGAGGCAGGAGCACGCAACACGACCATCGCTAGTTTGGACGGCTGGAGCAAGAAGACCAGAGGCTGAAGAAGCACTACGGCCGTTGGATGGACATCATACGGTCATTGGAGCTAGAATCGTTCATATCGACTAAGTTGACAAAGCCCTCCATTCCTGTCGACTTAGTAGGCCCACAAGTCTGCCTCCCACGCAGGGGGTATTCATTTTTTGTGCGTAATAAGGAGGCACTTCCTTGCATGCGAAGATATAGCTGGTGAGTCTGACCTATCAGCGGGGGGAACATTTTTTCGCGAAATACAGAGGCCCTTTCGGTGGGTCCCAGATGTCAGGTGGAGGAATCATTATTTTGCGCATAATAAGGAGGCATTTTGTTGTGTGCGAACGTGGACCCAGCTATCGGCCTGTCCACGTATAGTCCACTTCCGATGGATGTCGTTCGTTGACCACGTTGACTACGCCACGCCGAGAGCACCAGGGCGGTCAACGACGGCGAGTCCTAAGAAGGGAACGACACGGAGCCGGGGAAGAAACGACAGTGGCTGCCCACACAGTGGGGAGTACGAGGGTTGACTGGTTCGGCTGCCGTCGCCAAAAATAACAGGAGGTGTGGGTGAGTAGAGTGATAGACAGGCCAGGGATGCGAGTATGGTGGGACCGTGAGGCCTGCCCAGCAGCACAGCCGACCACGGGAGGCGAGAGCAGGCGGTTCCCCGGCGCTGGTTTGGGCAGCTGGAGCAGGAAGATCAGAGACTGAAGAAGCACGATTGTCGTTAGATTGACATCTAACGCTCTGACGCTGGTGGAGTCGATTGTTGACTAAGTTTCTTTATTTTGAGAAACCTTATGTACGCATGAACTTAGTAGGCCCACAAGCCAGCCTCCAAATCTGTGACAGACAACATAGAGCCCATTTGGTAAAAAATATAATTTGCAGCCCATTTGCTAAAAAAAATGTAATTTGTAGCCCATTTGCTAATTCTTAAGTAATTTATTACAACCAATTTTTTGCCCAGGTCCACCGTCAAAAAGTTCAACCTTATTTTGCATATTTCGGTGGAGTCCGAACTGTTGTAATCCCAAAATGATAAACATTTTTAAGAACTTATTGATTTGCCAAAAAATTGTTTTGTTTTTGTAAGCAAATAAGACGTGGGGCAATTGAGTTGGTTTAAGGGAAAACCAGTGGTAAAGAAATCAGCGCTGGGAGGGAAAACAACAACAAAAATAAGGATGTAAATATGAAAAGGGAACTTATGTATTTTCAATATAATGATACGTGTATATGAACTAGTAAAAAACAGGTAGAGATTAGAAAATGGATGCAGGACATGGCATTTCAAGAGGAAAATAGAACTGGGTTGTGTGTTTGATTCAGTAAAAAAACTGTCTGCGGATGTTGTAAGACAAAACAGAACTAACGCTGGTGGGCCAGAGGCCAGTAGATACCTGCTGGATCTTTGTGCCCCGTTGTCGTTATGGGCTGGGCCTGTTAAAAACAAAACCAAGCCCGGGCGGTCTACAACCTAGTTGAAACTTGCTTGACCTGAAAAAACAATATACCTGCTCAACAAACAAGTGAATTCTGCAAGTACAGACTGATAACTGGGATGCAGCAGGTATATTGTTTTTTCATCGTGATAATATGCATGCACTTGTTTCGAAAAATTTGGAGAACTTGGAATTCTAATGGCAGGTGCTTATGCTACCCATCAAATAAAAATTAGGTGCGTGAAAATTCGTTTCGAAACAAATGATTCAGCTTTATATCCACATCGACCCTCGGCATGATGGTTGGAAGCAAATGCCAAGTTCATACCAACATATCATTAACAACAATACCAACTTGCGGACGACAAGGTAGTACAAGTGCCGATACCAAACTAACTTATAATCTTTTTACTCCTGGCCCTAGTGTTCGTCTGGTAGAAAATCTTGTAGAGGACCAGCTCCCGCTCCTTCTCTTGCTCTAGGTCCCCGAGGTGGTACTGGTGCATCACCCAGTTGGTCCTCTACTGGTCAAAGTTCTTGTTGGTGCGCAATAGCAGAACCTTTTTGTTGCCCGTCTGCCGTACATTGACCACCACCTGCAAGGTATTGCAGGTCTTGTGCCACATCGCATGCATGCCGCACTTCGACTGTATCTTGCGGCGCGTCCACGTGCCCCTTTTGAACGCCCTGGAATTGTGCTGGAATAAATGCTTGCTTACGCCACGCAGTGTGATACCTGTAGTATTGTCGAATACATGTTTTAGTGTACGTGGTTGGCATTTTCATGACATCTTTGGCATGTTGCAGTCACTTGTTTCACTTTTTATTAATTGTCAAATTGTAATTGCTTCACTAGGTCTATGTCTAAAAAGAAAAATAGAGCTATAAACAAAGGAATATGTTTGTGCAAGTAGACAGCCGATCGGTGTCTTACCTAGAATATTCTCAGGATGGGTGTAGCATATGTCGTGCTCGTTGTCGATGGTTGGTATGAACAAATCGATGAGAGCGTGAGATCTCGCACTGTCAGGAGACACTTTGGCCTCAAGGTGCTCGATCAGCTCCTGATCCGTGAGATCGAACTTGATGCTAGCTGACAGCACCGGCCAATCCTTCTTGGACTTGCATCGGTTAATTCCAGTTATATGGTACTCAATGTATGATCAATCGCCTGTTTTAAGTGAATGATGAAAGATTTGAACAGATAAGTGGTACTCCAAATCTGAAGTCCACAATATCCGAAGACGCCGCCGGGATTCTTGTGTCACCTCACGCGCAGCGTGTTCTCACGTCAATTCAATGTGTGGACATGATGAATAATTTGACCGACGTATACTAGTACTGCTAATGTACTACTTACTAGTCGTATTTAGTGTCACATTTTAACCATAGGTTTAACTAACAAAATGTCAATGCATGTCACCGAAAATTATTCCATTGGAAACTATGTTCAAATATGAATAAAACAATATAATTTTTTGTGACATGCATTAACATTTAGTTAGTGATATTTATGGTCAAAATTTCACACAAATTACGAAGGGGGCCAGTAAACTAGGAGGGATGTAGTAGTACGAGTAGCACAATATACAATATAGAGGACTAGTACAAATTTAGAAATGGGGTAAGAAGTTACAAGGCCGTGCGACAGACTTTGTAGGCTACATGAGTAATACAAAATATAATTCCCATTGGACAACACTTTCACCAACAAGTACACACTTGAAGCCTAATTGATATATATATATATATATATATATATATATATATATATATATATATATATGGCTTCTTCACAGCATCTCCATCATCATTATCAGTACATCCCATGCAGGTGAGTTAGGATACACTTGATCCCAGAAAGGTATCTATCATTCTAACTCGAGGAGTGCTTCAAACAAAGAACAGTACATAATATCCAACAAAAGAGGGTCATGCTACAACAGTAGGACACATGACTCAGTATAGATAGCAGTACGAATCAAGTTTTGTGTAACATCCCAAAATTCTAAATTTTGGAATTTTATGATAAATAAATAGACTGATTGTTTGTTTGATTGTTTTGTGATTGATTGTGTGAAATTGAGTGAAATTCGAAAACTTTTTGAAAGTTAAATAAGAGGGAATAAAAGGACTTTCCCAAACTTTCATTTTGCATTTATGATCTCCATGAATTCAAATTATTTTCAAATACAAAACTCTAGAGAGAAGATGATATGACTTCTTCCATTTAATTAAATGAAAAAGGGTTTTTGAAAATATTTGAATTCTATTTGGAAATATTCCAAATTCAGAAACTCTAAGAAACTCAATGATTTTCATGAGAGAAGATAAAATGACTTCTTCAAAACATATGAAATATGAAATGGGAGTTTCAAAGAATAAAATTTAGAGTCCCTTTGGGGATTATTTTCAATTTGGAGTTATTTAGGTTTCATTCAAATTATTTTTCTAAAAAAATAAAATATATGGAAAATAGGGTAACATGATTCCCTACATCATAAAATTGGAGAGAAATAAATTTGAAAGTATTTTGGTATTTTTTAACAATGATTTTACTAGGTTTTATTGTAGCTGTAGCACTCTTTGTTTTATTTAAATTTTTGTTGATTTTATTTGACGTTAGTAAAATGTTCCAGTTGTAGGAACTCTTTTTCTGAAAATTTTGATATATTATTTGCCTATATAATGTTCTTATTTGTTTTGTTTTTATTATTTTTCTTTTATCTGTAAAAATGTCTTTTAAAATAAATAAATAAATAAATAAATAGGACCGACCGGACCAGGCCGGCCGAATTCGCTAGGCCACGGCCCAGCAGGCCCAGCGCCGCGCCACCGCCCCCATCTCTGGCTCAGGGCAGAGTCCCAAGCGAAGCCGCCGTCGCCGGTGGCTCATGCCGCCGCTGGACTTCTCCTCTCTTGACCCCTCCTCCACGCACTCAAGTCCGACCCCCCCCCATATAAGTAGGAGCCCCGCTGCCCTCTCTCTCTCCCGCATCTCGCTGCATCTATGCCGCTGCCCGCCTCGCTCTCGGCTGCTGCCGACCCCACCTCCATATGCGCCTCGCCGAGCCGCCCCACCCCGTCTACTTCGTCGGCGTCGCCGAGCCCCGGAGCCACTGCCCTGTCCCCGTCCGAAGTCGCCGCTGCCATCTTCCTGAACTCCGGCGATCGCCGCGGTAATCGGCGCCTCACTTGCCGTCGGATCTAGATCCAACGATCCAGATCGTTTTGTTTTTTTCACGAAACGTTTTCTTTAATTAGTAAATGTTCGCTATGTTAGTTTCTGTCATGAACGAGTTCGCTGTTTGGGTTTAGAAAATGAGCGTTCATTAGATAGATTTTTTTTATTTTAAATTTTGGCCAGGGACCCATCCGTGAATATTTTATTTATAGATTAGTCCCTGATCTTCAAACGGTCACAACTTTTTACCCGTTTTCCAAATCCAACGAAACCAACACCCACTTCTTCATTATCATCCCCTCTATCCGGTCAAATAACTTGAACATGTTTTCGAAAGTTTTAAAATTTGAACTCAAACAGATTTGTTTTGAATCTTCTTTTGTTCGTAACTTGATTTTTATAACTCCGTTTGAGTTGATTCTTTTTGCAAATCGAAGCTCTTGACCTAAACTTTCTGATAAGGAGAAATTCACTTAATTTTGGTACTGTTAGAAATTGTTTTATGTTGCAAGAGTTATTTGCTTGGTTTAGATGTTTTCCGAATTATTTTTCTTCGGTCTTTCCGATCTTTGGAGTGATTGCTTATGTGTGGTTACTATTGCTTGCTCATGATAGATTGACCGGAGTATGACGAGTAGAACTATCAGGAGTTATGAGCGCGAATCATCTTCATCATCAGTACAAGGAAAGTAACACATTGATCATACTCTTTTCATACCTAGTTTTATGCATTGGTTACAACCCTCAAACATTGCATGGTTAGGAGTCGATAACATGTGGGTATTAGGAAGTAGATGATGTGGTAAAGCCTATTACCTGTTTTATTTTCAAACCTTTGTGAGTTACTCTACGTTAAGCTTATGTTGCTATGTTATGCTCATAGACGTGGATTGGGTTTGAGTGTATCCATGACAGATGTGAGATTGTTAATTAATGGTTCAACTTAAGGTGGCAACTCTAATACACATCTGGGTGGATTTTTGGTTTGGGCACCTGGGTTATACCAGTGTTGTCCTAGGAGATCCCAGGGTTATACCGTCTGATCCTCCTATGGTCCGCCACCCAGGCTCAAAGGGATCATAAGATTATTCATGCTAGAAACTTCTGTGTGCAGCCACAAGCTATTATGGGCTCTAGCATAGTTGAGTAGGTTACATGACCTCTTCAAGTGGTAGGCCAGCATATGTATGGGATGTAGGTTGGTACTGTCTACCCGGGGTTAGAGTTAATGCTTCTGAAAGACTGTGTCTCGGTCATCCATTTCTCAAACACCATGTAGTGCGAGAAATCCAATGGAGGAGATCGATCCTTGTGGGGAAAAGTGTGCAAAGCTCTGCAGAGTGTACAAACTAATCATGGTTAGCCGTGTCCCCGGTTATGGACATCTTGAGTATCTGGTTCTTGACTTATTGTTCTGATCTCATCACTCTAATCTAACTAATTTGTTGGGTTGATGATTATTTTGATTTGGGATTGAGATGGGGTTGCCATTCTCAATGTCTTCAACCAACTTGGTAGTTAAATAAAATATATTCCTTTGTTGTAGGAAAAAATTGTCTTTTTCTGCAAAATAACCATAGAGCCTCCAGTAGCCAAATATGCATGTAGTGATAGCTATTATTTCCTCATTGTCCTATGGTGTGAATTTGCCCGTACATTCAATTTACTGACCCTTTGTGGCTGCAACGTCTCATGTTGCAGGATTTCTTATGACGAGTAAGTTATACGTTGGGGTTACGATTTCTACACTCAACTTTGCCATTGGTGTTGATGGGAATCCACAACCTTTTTGTTACTTCCGCTATTTGGATTGAGTTAATAGTATTTATGTTACTTTATAGATGTGATTTACCTCTGTTATAAATCCTCAAGTATTGTGTGTGTCAGCAGACCGATCCAGGGATGACACTTAAGCACAGAGACTTGACCGTCTGAGGTCAGGTCGCTACATTGTGCATATTTGCTGTTTGCATGAACCACATCACCGCATTTCGGGTTTGCAAAAGCCATCCATCGCATGGAAGCTTGATGCCTTTCACATACTGAAGATTATCTGGCAACAAGCTGTGTCGACGAATCTCTGGATATGGTGATTCATGAAACCCATGGTATGATGTGTAAACACAGTCCCCCTGGCGAATGGAAGTTGCATAGCACGGTAATCATCACCGGTGATATGATCGATGATTGGTTGGATGATCGGATAATTGAGCCCGAGGAACATGGAGTAGTTGCCGAGGCTGTAAACCTACTTCCAGTTGCATACGCCTGGCCCAACGGAGCTGGGATCTTTCTTGAACACAAAGCAGCTATAGCCATCAATGTCAAGAACGCCCCAGGCATTGTACTACATCTGGTTTGATGAAATGGTTTGGTCAATTTGGTACGTGCAAATGAGCATCAAATGACCGCTGTCAGCTGAACGAGCGATAAACCGCCACGCATCTGCTGGTATGATTCCAGGTCCTGGAATCATGAAGGCCAGCGCATTTGCGTCTGCTGCAACAATTCAAATTGGAGACCAAAAGGACAAAAATAAACAATCATGTTCATAGTATGTGTGGAATTAAGATTATTATAACAGTGACACATATCATAGACAAAGAATTGCAATGCCGTGGTCATACTCATACCCAAGTTAAAAAAATAAGCCAATGGCTTTCATATTCTAGCAATATATCATGGTTCAAACATCATGTAACAATGAGAGGAAAACAGATATGTCAGGGCCTACTCATATTCTACCATAGCACTTACTACACTTATCATATCAACTCTAAGCAATATCATGCGTTGTTATAAAAATTCTGGAAATGATAGTAACATATAGCAATCATGAGGTTATACTCATAATATCTATTCTAACCATCATTAGATGCCAATTGTTCTCATATCAACTCTAACAATAACATGTGTGGTCATAAAAATCTAGGAAATGAGAGGAACATATAGCAATGATGTGGTTATAGACATACTATATATTCTAAATTCGCAACAACGAACAGGCAGTCGTATTCTTAAAGGAAAGATGAGATGAGATAGAACAATTACATGAAGATAGATTCCACCAGTATATGCAGCCAATCTGCGCATCGACCGCATAAATGATGCCATCATGCACTATAGCATCAGGCAGAAATGTTGGGTGAAGAGGATCGAAGATGAGCGATAACCATGTATGGCGACCGGATTCCAGATAGATTAATCCCATGTTGCACATGACAATGAGCTTGTAATCCATGCAGTCTTGTGATGGTGTGGGAACTTCGCAGATTACAACCTTCAGCAAATAGAGGTCGAGCCAAAAGCTCGATGCGTCTCATGCATAGTAGGCAGGAGTGTCCGGCGGGCCGCGAGGCTCGATGGCGGCGGTATCCAATGATGGACGGGTGATCTCTCACTGTGTGTACATATCCACGAGACGCCACGGACTACCGGATTGGTGGATGAGGACAATCCAGTTGGCCTTCATGCCCGCCCAGTAGTGGCCGCGCATGAAGGACAGGTGGACGGGTAGTGGTAGCATGTTGAGGGGCACCACGGCAACCTCCGTAGGATCGTCAAGTCGGTGTCTGGGACACCTGCGAGGATCGGACATTAGCAAGTAGGGTGTCTTGAAAAGAGTCGTCCGGTTGTAGACGAGTAGACGGTACATAGACACCGAGCATGCGGCCAGACGGACGGTGCTGAGCAGGTCCATACAATTACAAATCTGCTCCAAGAGAACATCGGGGAGGGAATTCCAATCACGGCTCTGCGTTTTAGTCGGTTTTGCCATAGGGTTTTTTAGGGCGCTGAGTGAATGGGTTTTTCGGTGCCTGCGAGCCAGTGGGGAAGTGGATTCGGGCGGGCGAGCGAAGAAGATGGCGTGTGTGGCCAAGCAGTGAGCAGGTGGTACGCGCGAGCTACCAAGGAAGATGGCGCGAGCAGGCGAGCAATGAGCGGGGGGAAATGGTGTGCGACCGACGATGGGGAAGAGAGGAGGAAGAAGAGTGAAAGATGGGGAAGAAAGTGCATTAAATTTCAATTCTACTAGTACTACTACCAGGATATACCATCCTTCGAAGTGTAAATAGTTACACTGATGACATGTGGGTCTACCTCAAGAGGGCCCATATTTCAGTTAATGGAGGAGAGAGGTGTGTAGTCGTATATGCGGAAGCGTGCTCCACTAGCAAACATGATGGCAGTACTGGGTATGGCTGATTTAGTAACACCAACATGCTGGTTCAGCTTATTAAGAAAGTGTCCCATCTGCTGCAGTGTGTATTGTCACTTCACTGTGAAGACTAGTTGAATAGTTCTCTCTGACTGAGATGGGGAATAATGGATCGTGAAGACTTCCTATATACAGTATACCTATGCCTGTATGCTCGGGCCCCTCCCAATGCTCCGCCTTGTACAGGTGCTAAGGCTGCCATGTAGGCAAAAAGTCTGATGTGGCAACGTAATTAAGAGGAGAGATAAGTGCACTACTAGGAAAAGCGCTATAGATGATATGGACACTAATGGCGCACCAGACATGTGGTGCGCCACTACTATATAGGAGTGCCCAAGTTGGAACCAGGGGCTCGACAACGAGGATCAGCGGCGCCTCCTCATTCACGAGAGTGCACGCCTCAACCGCAAAGATTGGTAGTTTGGCGGGGGGGTGCAACTCATTGATAGAAGGGGAGTTGTTCCCGCCAAGATCTCTGCCGGGGGCTTCAGGAAGCTTTGCTGGGAGAGGCTTGCCGGAGTCCAGTTTCCTCCTGTTTCAGGCCATTATTGCCGGGGATACGGAGGGTTGAGTCAGATGGAGAACAAAAGTCTCTGGTACCACGGGTAGTTTTTGCGCAACGCACTTTGACAGATGATCAACAATGCTATTTTCTGCACGTGGCACGTGCTCTGTTTGCAATCTGTCAATGCGCTCCACGAACTTTCTCACTTCCTTGATGTATGCCTCCATCAATGGGCTTTCATAATCCTTGGTTACTTGCCTCACCACAAGGTGTGAATCTCCATGGATGATCAACTTCTGGATTCTCAATTCCGTTGCAATCCTGAGCCCGGCAAGGAGTCCTTCATACCCTGTAGTATTGTTGGTATCCTTCTACCGGGGAAAATGCATTTGAACGACGTACTTGAGGTGCTCCCCAGCGGGACCATCGAGAAGCACGCCAGCTCCTACACCTTGTAGGGAGAAGGCACAGTACATGATCCATTCTTGGGGCGCTTCCTTGCCGGGGATAACTGTCTCCACCATTTCTTCGTCAGGGGTAGGTGTCCACTCCGCAAAGAACTCTAATACTGCTCTGCTCTAAATAGTTGACGTGCTCTCAAACTTCAGACCCAAGCTGGAAAACTCCAAGGCCTATTCCACAATTCTGCTAGTGGCCTCGGGGTTTCTGAGTATGCGTTGCAAGGGGAACCGGGTAACAACCGTGATCTAGTGGGCTTGGAATTAGTGGCGTTGTTTCCTTGAGGCCATGATGAGGCCAAAAATCAACTTTTGCATGCCAGAGTACCTCGACCTAGCCCCCTGCAGCAGGGAGCTGATGAAGTATACTGGCCGCTGCACCACCTTCTTCCTTGCAACGACCTTGGAACTGTGACCGTGGCCCCACTCTTCTTTATCTCGATCTGCGTCCGACCTTGCCGGGATGGGTTCACTTTCATCTCCAGAGGGAACGGTGATGTCGGCTGCTGCTTCATCTACCTCCTGCTATGTCACTAGCATTGTGCTAACCACTTCATTGGTCGCCACAAAATATAGGAACATCGACTCTTGTGGTTTAGGAGCGAATAAGGTGGCAATAGAGGAAAGGTAGGTCTTTAAATCTTGTAGTGCAGCGTCTACCTCCAGGGTCCACTCCACATGCCTCGCCTTCTTCAAGATTTTGAAGAGTAGTAGGGCACACTCGACGGACTTGGAAATGAACCTGCTCAGTGCGGAAACACATCCAGTCAAATGCCTCACGTCTTTAACTGTCTTGGGTGCTTGAATTTTCTCAATCGCCTTGTTCTTGTCGGGGTTGGCCTCTATCCCCCGGTGGGACACAAAGAAGCCAATTAGCTTTCTAGAAGGAATGCCAAACACACACTTCTCCGGGTTGAGCTTCAAGTTGATCTTGCGTAGATTTGCAAAGGTCTCTTCCAAGTCCTCAATGAGAGTCAATTTGTCCCTGGTTTTGACCATTATACCTTCCATGTAGGCTTCAATATTCTTGTGCAGCTGGGACTCAAAGCCAATCTATAATGCTCTTGCAAAGGTGGACCCAACACTATTTAACCCAAAGGGCATCCATACAAAACAGTATGTGCCACAGGGGGTTATGAACACAATATTCTCTTCATCTTCTTTGGACAAGAGGATCTGGTGGTATATGGAGTAGGCATCCAGGAAGGAAAGCCGATCACAACAAGAGGTGGAGTCCACAATCTGTTCGATGCACGGCAAGGGGAATGAGTCCTTTGGGCATGCTTTGTGCAGATCTATGAAATCTATGCAAAGCCTCCATTTGCCATTAGCCTTGTGCACCACCACTAGATTTGTTAACCACGTTGGATGCAATACTCCTCTTACCAAACCAGCTACCTCAAGTTTCTTGATCTCCTTGGCAACGAACTGTTGCCACTCCGAAGCTTGCTTCCGGACATTTTGCTTGACGGGTCGGGCATGTGGGTAGATAGCAAGGTGGTGCTTGATTACCGGGGATGTCAGATAGTTGCCAAACAAACACATCGACATTCGCCCGTAGGAAGGCAACGAGTGCGCTTTCCTATTTGTCGTCGAGGGTGTCACTGATAGTAAATGGACCATCAGCGCCAACCAGCCCTGCCGGGACCTTCTTCACAGCAAGTGCAGCAGCCTTGGATCTCTTGCTATTGGAACTCTTCGGCAAGTCATCTACAGGCGCAGTGTACTCCGAAGAGGTGCGCATCCCGGAGTTGTTGCTAGCATCCTTGCTAGCTTTCCTCTTTTTCTTGCTTTCCTTGGCGGGAGCAGTAGCTTCCACGACATCTACAACGATTTCTTCCAGGTACATCTTATCCACACATATGATTGCGTCCTTCTTGTCTGACGAAATGGAAATGACGCCCATTAACCCTGGCATCTTCAGAGTGTTGTAGGCATAGTGAGATGCCGCCATGAATTTGGCCAGGGCTAGGGGACCAAGGATTCCATTGTACGACAGGGGGAGGTTAACTATGTCAAACACGATCTTCTCAGTCCGGTAGTTTAACTCCCACCGAATGTCACCGATAGTGTGATCTACCCCTTAGGATGACTCCTGCCGGGGTTGATCCCTTGGAACATACTAGTAAGCTTGAGCTTATCATCTGCAATCTTGAGTTTGCTGATAACCTTCGGAGAAATCAGATTCAACCCGGCCCCACCCTCAACCAACATCTTTGTGACCTTGAGGTTGTGGATCGTTGGTGAGACCAACAACGACCAACACCCTACTGCGATGGTGCGGTCAGGGTGATCCTCCTCATCAAAGATGATGGGCGTGCGGAACTACTTGAGCGGCTTCTGAGAATCTGCCACTGGCTCCACGGCGTTGACCTCACGCGCCCATTGTTTAAGTTTGCGGTGAGAGGAGTGCAAAGATGCACCCCCGTCCATGCATAGGGCATCAGTGTATCCTTTTTCACTCTCGTCATCTAATAACCCACAAGAAAAGGGGACCACAATAGTTTTCGAGGGTAGAGTATTCAACCCAAATTTATTGCTTCGAGAAAAGGGGAGCCAAAGAATATTCTCAAGTATTAGCAGCTGAGTTGTCAATTCAACCTCACCTAAAAGACTTAATATCTGCAGCAAAATATTTAGTAGCAAAGTAGTATGGAAGTAGCGCTAACGGTGACAAAAGTAACAGTAGCAGTTTTGTAGCAGTCTGTCATGGGAAACCACGGCCACCTATGGGGCCAGAGGGCCCCTTGCTGGTTCGGTAGGGGGGCGTCATGTTGCACAAAGAGCAGACGAGCATGGGGCAGCGCGACAGAGGTCACACAGGAAGTTTTACCCAGGTTCGGGCCACCGTGAGGCGTAAAACTGTACTCCTGCTTTGGTGGATTGATGGTGGAAGAGTGGTGGTGGAGCATAGTACACTTGCTCGGTAGGGGGGCGGCAGTGGCTACACGCGTGTGGGTGTGAGTTGTCCAACCATATACCCTTTCTATGGTTGTTATGGGCCTCATTTTATAGATTAAGGGGCTACCATAATGGCAAAGTAGTCATTATGCACTGATAAGATAGCAAACAATGCTATCATACCTAACTCTGCAGGCCGACAGGGCGCATTAAATGCGCCGCTCAACGTCACGTCATTGGTTCCCCGGCATGCCTTGCCAGGCTATTTTTCTAGCTTCACACCTACTTTATTGACACATCACAGGACGGGTTTCATCTGTAGGCATCTCCTGTAGAAAGAGGCCGCCAATGGCTGCCACTTAGTCACTTTGTGGCTTGACACCACACTGATTGACGATGTGGGTCGTGGTGGAGTGGTTAGTCAGGCAGTTTCGCCTCCGCGAGTCCTGGCAGGCCCTGCCGGGACGCCTTGGATGTCTTCTTCCGGGGGCGGCCCCGTCCTTGTCGAGCTCGCCAACCCGGCAAGAGAGGCTTTTTTTCCTAGTGGTACCTTATTTCTTTGGCCTGTGCTTGGTCTTCTTGATCTGTATGTTGGTCCTTCGAAATTCTTGGTTCCTTGTATCCGGGCACGGCCTTGGCTTGTCTGTGCACAAGTCAGGAGAAAATATATACCCCTTTATGTTTTCCCCGATATAAGCCCCCGGGCCTGAGCCACATGTGTGGCGTGGCACGTTGGGTTAGGCCCCAAAAAGTGTAGGACATGTGGCAGGAGAGGGTGCGCGTGCTGATTTGCCATGGCGACTAGTCAATCCAACGTCCACTTCGCGCAATTACTGTGCGTCATGGGGTCGTGCGCCATGGCAGTAACTTTCTGAAGTGTCGCGCCCCTGTTCCACGCTTCCCCGCTTAAGAGTAGGGGAAAAGCGGAGTGGCACGGTTCACATGTCTCTTGCCTCACTCCCTCATCTTCTTCCTCCGCAAGCCAAACGATAGTTTCTCCTCTCGCCCTCCTGTTCGCCACCGCCATTCCCACCGAATCCCTTACCCTTCTGCATCGCTGCCACGGGAATGGGGAAGAAACCCGCAGAGAAGGGAAAGTAGATGGCCGCGGCGAAGGAAGCCGCCACCGAGGGAAGCAAGAGGGCGACAGAGCTGAACAAGAAGCGGAAAGAAGATGTCATCTTCATCTCGTCGACCTTGTGTGGTCCAGTCCTTCAGGCGAGGTATGGGTATCTGTGGGGGAGGCCCATTCCGAAAGGGCACGGGGCGCCCAAAATCTTTCCAGCGGGGAAGGAAGATCCGCCAAACTCATATCGATTCTTCTATGCTTACTTTATTTGTGGCCTTTGTTCCCCCTTCTCCGAATTCTTTTAGGCGACCTTGAACATCTGTGGATTCCACCTCCTCGACTTCACACCAAATGCAATGGCAACCATGGCCATTTTCGCGCATTTGTGTGAGAATTTTGTTGGAGTCAAAACCAATGTGGGTCTATTCCGACATAATTTCGTTCTGCGGGTGGAGAACAAGGGCCACTCCCGAAACATAAGATGGATGCCGCAGGTGGTGAGGAAGCTCTGGGATTACATCCCTGGGAACCAGCGTGAGAGGTGGGATGAATGGAGAAGGGATTGGTGCTGGATTCAAAATGAGGAAGCACCCGAGTTTTGTGAACCACGGAAGGAATGTCTTGAGCGCGGCAAGGAAAGGAGCGCCAAAGGCCTCACTTAGGATAGGCTATGTCCGACAATCAACAGGATTACCCGTTTGAAGGCTGCCGGGCTAACCATCAAGTATGTGGGGGCAGATTTCCTTCTCCGTCGTATCTCGCCGCTATAGGAGAGGGACAAACCCACCTGGCTGTATGGGGATGCTGCTGATAGGACAAGGTTTCTCCCAAGGTAGGCCAACAACTTGTCAGTTTATGGCGATGGCTGGTTGTGTGACCAATTGTTTGGTCGCTTCGAACCGTTCAAGCTTCCGACAACTTTTATCCCTCTGAACATTAATTCAGCCTGGGACAAGATATTGAAGTGGATGTCGGACTGCAATGCCGAAGGGGTGGCGAGCACCTGGAAGCTACCCACCCTGGATAAAGAGCTCCAGTGGTTAAACACCCTAGTGGAGAAAGCCACCAGGCTCGAAATTGGAATGTACAAATGCACCTCCTTTGTGGAGGTGGCATATATCTTGAGGAGGATCGAGGAGGACAAGTCTGCCCGCCTCGCGGAGATGGAGAGAGCAGCGAACGCCGAGAAGGGCAAGGGGAAGGATGAGGACAAGAGTTCTTCCCTTAGTGGTAGCGATGCTCAAGTGATGGAAGGGGCTGCCGGGGAAGAACTTGTTGGGGATGACCTTGTCGGGCTAGAGGCCCCAGCCACAGTAGCAACAAAGCTTCAGGAGGAGGAGAATGCTGGCGAGGTGGTGGAGCCCAAAGAGGATTGGCTTGCGGCTGGGCCTCAAGCCCCCGAGCTGGTTCTGGACCAGAGCACTCGAAGGAGCGCCGCCAACCGAGGGGCGGCGGACTCCAACCTGATGCTAACAGCCAAGAGGATGAACAAGACCACCACCAAGGTCACCAAGGTCGAGGTGGCGTGTCGCCAATCTCCTCGCCTTGCTCGGACCAAGGCTCCCTCCGCCAAGCGATCGGCGGACGTGGAAGTGGAGTCCAACTCCCACTCTGGCTCGAGTTCCTCATAGAGCTCATCTTCCCCGGAGCTCCCAGCACCACGCCATACACCAATGCTGCCGGGGAGTTCTGCCCCTCTGCCTTCAAAGAGAGGAAAGGAGTCCCCGCCTCCCATGGAGTTCAACTTGAACTCCATGCTTATTAAAGAGCAGCAAGGAAGATTTTTCCTGCTCTTCATAAGCATCTTTGATAAACTCAATTATCTTTACTAACTGACCTTTTGTTTTACTGTGCTGGTAGGGAAGTGGAGGAGGACACGACAGCCCTCATTTACCGCCCATAGAAGAATCTCCGCCGTATTGGGTCGTTGAGGGGCGCGGAGAGCCCGATATTGGCTGGGGGTGACACAGAGGATCCCGTGCCGAGCCCCCAGTCCAGCCCCCAGCCCGAGAGTGGGGACGTGGTCCTACCCGCTGGATGTGATAAGGATGGCCTCCCTGCTCCCTCGGCCAGAGGAGGAGGTGAAGCAATGCAGGGCGAGCCTCTTCCCGAGGGGCATGCTTCCCCTGCCACTCGAGTGGAGAGCATTCCCACGAAACCCTCCACGGAAGAGGTCACGTAGGAGGCTGCCATGTCTACCGCAGCAAAGGGCAAAATTCATGGCCCTGCAACAGATGTTGCCGGGGAAACTTAGGTCCCTGCCCGATAGACTTCTCCAGGTACTCCATTTGTTCGCTTTTTGCTTTCTTGCTCTGATTGCTTCTCCTAATTTTCTCATTTGCTTAGAAATTCCATTTCTCTATTGTTCGCCGACCTTTCCATACGCAGCACCCCTAGCCGAGGAACCAGAGCTGCTGGAGGTGGTGGCTGACATGGGAAGGGCTGCCGCAGAGGAAGGCATAGAGATTGCTGCAGCTGAGGGACAGGACCTTGCTGGCGAGAATGCCCAGGATACTTTGGCAATGGTGGAGCACTCCTCGGAGGACGCCCCAGTAGAGGAAGTGGTTGTCAAGGCAAAAATTCCCATCCAAACCATTGATCCACTTCCCTCCTCTAGGATCGTCGCTGAAACTCTGCTGACTTCCTCACACATGCTAGCCATGGTGTTGTCGTGTCCTCAAACTGGAGCCCCTGGCCCGTCTTCGACGACGGATGCAAAGCTCGATGAAGAGCTTGAGCGCCTCCTGGCACCGTTGTACCTGGGAGCTGGAGAGGCCGACGACTCAGCCGCCATCATAATGGATTTGTCTTTCATGGAGTCCATGGCGGCGGGCATGAAGGAGATGCAGGCCCGACACAGTCAAAAGTGGCAGGAGCTCAAGGAGCAGCACGAGTCCGCCAGCGGGGTGGAACAGAAGCCGAAGGAAAAATGCTTGGAGCTGCACGAATGGCATGACAAGCAATTCAAGCTCCTCCTGAAGTAGCAAGAGACGCTCCTGATGATGAGAGAGGACGTCATGGCCCGCGAGGCAACCTAGTGGATGATACATCTCTGTCATATCCAATTTTCCAAACACTTTTGCCCTTGTTTTGGACTCTAACTTGCATGATTTGAATGGAACTAACCGAGACTGACGTTGTTTTCAGCATAATTGCCATGGTGTTATTTATGTGGAGAAACAAAAGTTCTCGGAATGACCTGAAACTCCATGGAGATTATTTTTGGAAATAATAAGAAAATACTAGCAAAGACTCAAGGCCAGGGGGCCCTGTCAGGACCCTGACTCAATGCCACATCGATCTAGCATGTAACACCTCATATCACTTTGCGGCCTCACGCACGGTATTCCCACGGGTGTCGCCTTACCTTTGCCCGGGACCGTTTGCGCCTTTTGGCACACGTATATGATAGTGTCGCTAGCATCCATATGATAAGGAGCCCGGGCTGACATGGCTAGTCGTAAACCCAAAGTGGCACAAACTTACAGGGACAGGCATCCATGACCCAGCATCAAACGTGTCAGACATCAGCGAGTGAATCCAGGCTGTAGCACTGGGCTAGCAGGACTCCGGTGAACCGGGCTGTAGCGGGCTAACAGGACTCTGGTATTCATCGCGTGACATTTCCCCGAAGGGACAGACACAGGAACGAAGAAGGACACATGCCGGCCAGCCTAAGTGTTCCGGAGCAGTAGCAAGCTACCATGGCTCAGTGGAAACACTAGGAGACATTTCCCGGTAAGAGAGGCTACTAAGAATAAACAACTAGATAGTCAGATCCCACACATACCAAGCATTTCAATAACATACACACAATATGCTCGATATGTGCAAATACAACATGGCATCACAACATGACTCTATAACTCAAGTATTTAATCAATAGGCTCCGAGGAGCGAGATATTACAAACAGGGGTCTCATGACCCAACATTCAGAGCATACATATCAAAGCACAAGCGGAAGCTATCATGTCTGAGTACAGACATCTATAAATGAAAAAGGCTGAGAAGCCTGACTATCTACCAAATCCTGCCGAGGCACAAGACCGTAGCTGAGGTAACAAGCTAAACATCGAAGTCCACGTGGAACTACTAGTGAGACCGAAGTCTCTCTGCAAAAACATAAAATAGGCAAACGTGAGTACAAATGTACCCAGCAAGACTTACATCAGAACTAACTACATATGCATCATTATCAACAAGGGGATGGTGGGGTTTAACTGCAGCAAGCCAGCTTTGACTCGGTGGCTATCCTAAACTACGACTGCAAGCAACTCTTTTGAGGTGGCGCACACGAGTCCACATATTCACCATATCAATACACCACTATGGATCCGCTCCCGTCTCCCTACGAGAACGCCATCCATACCACTCACGCTTATCTTGCGTATTTTAGAGTATCCACTTTCACTTGTCTATGAACTGATATAAGCAACCCAGAAGTCCTTTACCGCGGACACGGCTATTCGAATAGATGATATTAACCCTGCAGGGGTGTACTTCTTCATACATGTTTCCACCACTTAGCGTCTGCACACGACATGTGCTCGGCAGACTTCAAGCGAAAACCGAAGTGGGTGTAGACCACGACCTACCTAAACACCTAAGTCTCTAGTCCAGGTTTATTGCCTATTCGGGTTCCATCCATGAGGAGATCCGGCCGGAGTTTCGCTCACAGCCCCAAACGATGTGAACAGGGTTCCCGAGACACCAAACGGGCATCCGGTACACCGTGCCACGTACCTACCGCATCACAGCCCACCCCTACGGTTAGTGCTGTCCACGGCCTCCAGTAAGCTACAAACACCAGACACTACTTGCAACTCCTGGACAGAGGACAAGGGTGAATAAGAAGTCGAGCGGGGTCATATTTCAGGGCCCAATGTATGGTAGTAGCTGAATCATGGATCACAAACACAGAACTCAGTTCCTGAGGACGGCTGCAATGAGACAACCCACCATGTACTCCTACATGGCCTCTCACCACTACCTTTACCAAATCGTGTTCACACACTTAGCTCACACACAGTAGGACATGTTCACACACCTCTGATTCATCCCCGATGAATCAGACCTGACTCAACTCTAAGCAGTAGCAGGCATGACAAACAAACATGAATGAGTAGGCACAACAGGGCTCAAACAACTCCTACTCATGCTAGTGGGTTTCATCTATTTACTGTGGCAATGACAGGTCATGCAAAGGATAAAGGGGTTCAACTACCGCAGCAAGTAACAGTTGAATCGTTGTTGTCCTAATGCATTAAAAGAGAGCAGGAGCGAGAGAGTAGGATTGTATCGGAATGAACAAGGGGGTTTTGCTTGCCTGGCACTTCTGAAGATAACATTGAGTCTTCATCAGTGTCAACGATCACATCATCGGTATCACGTCTATCGAGAGGGGACAAATACCGGCAACACAGAAGGGAACACAATCAATGCAGTGCACAATATGATGCATGATTATGACATGGCAAAATGAATCTGTTTTGAGCTAATGCAACTAGCAACAGATTAAATGAAGTTGGTTTGAATACAAGATTCAAATTCAAACTCCATATGTGATTATTTAAATGCCCTTTATATGATTTGTGCTAAACAGCATCTATAAGTTGTTCTAACATGCATGAAAATGGTACAGATGGATTCCTTGAATTTTTCTGATAATTTTTCATATATAAATTATTTAATTTGGAGTTACGGTTGAATTACTATGAAGTTTTGAAGTTTTGAACATTTTCTGGAATTTCCTGAATATTTAGAATTAAAATAATTCCAGAAAATGATTTAACTGCGTCAGCCTGACGCCAGCATGACGTCAGCGAGTCAACGGCCAGGTCCAGGTCAAACCTGACGTGCGAGGTCCACACGTCAGTGACACAGGAACTAATCCCGCGTTGACTCGGGCTTTGACCCGCTACGGGGCCCGCTGTCAGTGTCTGTTAGTGTGCTAATTGGGGGGATTAGCCGCTAATGGCAATGCCACTTCAGCTCCCGCCGGAGTTTCGCCGGCGACGACCATGGCCGACGACGGAGATGCAACGTGTGCTCGCTACGGAGCACCATTCGACGCGTGGTTTGCTCCTACGGGTAGCTGAAGATGCGCCGCATCCAACTGGGCGAGCGGCAGCGGCTGTGGTGGCCGGAGCTCGCCGGAAACGAGCTCGCGGCGGCGCCGGAGTTCCGGACCTCAACGAGAATGGAGCTCCGGTGCACGGGGAA